>NW_004949096.1:36216855-36229521 GCF_000317375.1 Microtus ochrogaster
CTGGTGCCCTCTTCTGGCCTGCAGACATATACACAGACAGAATATTGTATACATAATAAATAAATAAATATTTAAAAAAAGTTCAACTACTACTTCACATATTTTATAATCTGAAACAATTACAATATCGCAAAGAAATCAAAATAGAAAACTCAAGGGAGGTCTGTCTTCATGAATGGACAACTCTATTTATGACTTAATGGGCTGTTCTGAGGGAAAAATTTGTTCTGTCTCTTGTATGTGTCTTTCTTCTGAAGTGATGTCCTGTGTTGTCTCACAATTCTGCAGTCTAGAGTGACATTATAAAATCTGTCACACACCATCCTAAGAACAGTATAAAGCTCTACATCTTCATTCAGATCTACAACACATATCCAGTATGACTTAGAGTTATTTAAAGTAGATAGATACAAAAATACACATGAAGGAAAAGATGAGTTATATATTTTGACACTACCTGTATCGTTGTTCTATTAGTTCTTTAGGCTCAGCCTGGTTTTGAATTCCTCTCTGAAAAACAGCACTGGCATGCTGCAGCGCTCCCTGGGCTTCCAGATAGTCCGCCCAGGCTATATAGAGAGGAGATGACTTGGTTCCAATTCCCTGGTTATACAGAAACTCAAAAAACTGATGAAGATCACTGTTGTACTCAGCCTACAGAAACCCAAAGCAGAATCACACAAAAACAGTGAGGTACACAGAGATGATCAATGGATATGGGACAGCTAGAACAGGGAGAACGGCTTCTACTAGGAAACTATGGTTGATAATTATATTCCAAAATTGCTAACAGAGAGGGTTTTGATTTTCAACACATAAGAAATGATAAATATTAGAGGTTATATACCAATTATTCAGACCACACATTGTATATCGTTTACATGTTGTTACTCTATTCCATAATTATGAATAACACGACAATAATTATCAATACAAGACAACCAAACTGCTAGGCTAGGTCTGTCCTAGAACCCAGTCAGCCCTACACTGTTCAGTCTCCACGAAAGTCTAGGAATATATTGTATAGGTAAAGACATATGTTGTTCTCAGATGGGGAATCTAAAAATCATCTCTTTCCTTGATATTAAAGGATTATGACAGTATTTCCCAAAATAGTAGGGTCTACAATGATTTATTACATGAAATATTGCTTTAGTCTTAACCTGAGGTTACTCAAGTTCCACAGGGTGCCTTTAATTATAGTATTTTATAATTTAAGGAACAATTTCATGTTCACTTTATCTATTCCATATGATTTTACTACTAGAATTCATAGCCCCAAGTTTTCATTTCAGATTAAATTGAAAAAGTTCTATCCTCTTTTTTAAATAGCTGATAACATTTTCTTTATTATTTAAATTTGGTTTTTTCAAGACAGGGTTTCTCTGTGAAAACAGTTCTGGTTATCCCAGAGCTCACTCTGTAGACCAGGTTGGTCTCGAACACACAGAGACCCGCCTGCCTCTATCTCTTGAATACTGGGATTAAAGGCATGTGAAGTCACCACCTGGCCTTCGTAACAATATTTTAATTAAAAACATGTTCCCACTAGGGGTTATTCTACCTGTAGTACATTATGTACAAATCTTAACTAATTTTCAAATTCTTTTAAAACCGTGTTGTTTATTATATTTGTATTGTTTGCAACAATTTTTAAATTTAAATATATTTTGATCATATTCTTCCCCTCCCCTAAGCCCTTCCAGATCCTCTCTTCCTCCCTGCTCATACAACTTTAAGTTCTTTCTCAAAAAACAAAACAAAAACTCAATACAACAGCAAAAACCCCCAAACCTAGAAAACAAAATATATCAATGACTAAAAAGAAAAACACAAAAAAGGAAAGGAAAAAAAAAAAGAACAAAAAAACCCAAACTGTAATCAAACAAAAGCACACCAAAAACTGTGGAGTCCTTTATTTGTTGGTCAACTACTCCTGGACGTGAGACCTGACACTCCACGTCAAAGCTGGACAAGACAAACCAAGAGAAGGCACGAGAGTCAGAGACCCACTTGTTCGAACACTCAGGAATACCATGAAAACACTAAACCAGAAGCCATACTATAAACATAAAGCCTGAGACTACCTTCTCCTTCTGTACTATAAGTCTGAGTTAAACTCCCAGAGACCTTAGGGTCCAAGAGTTTATATTTTCCTTCTCTCAAGTACATTTCTTCTTTCCTTTTTTTTTTTTTCTTTTTGAGACAGGGTCTTGATATACAGCCTTGGTTGGCCTGGAACTCACAATGTAGACCGGTCTTGGTCTTGAGCAGAGATCTGCCTGCTTCTTTCTCCTAAGTGCTGGGATTAAAGGTGTGAGCCTCCACAACCAGCTTCAACCACATTTCGTATCAAAATCAAACAATTCGTTTAACTTTCTGTTCCTATCTCATGTTGGAACACACATATACGAAATAAAGAGGAATTTTAAAATTATATCACTGATTCCTCAATATTTCGGAAGCTAAGGCTTTAAAATACATATTTCTGACTATGTAACTTCTAAAAAATTCATGACTGTAACCAAGAAATTGATAGGAAAAGGCAGTCTAAAATGATTCTAACAAGGGAGGGGGACCAAAAGTAAAACATATATTTAGTTATCTACCTGATATTATACTCACAAATTTTAAACAATAATTGATGAATCTTGAGTCATTGTGGTACCTCTTCTCATCTAAAAATTCCTTCATTAGCTGTTGCAATAATGTTATCAAGTATTCTTTATTGTCAGGAAAATTTTCTTCTACCCACTTTATAAAGCTAGAAAAATATGAATATTAGTTTTCCACAGGGTAGCATATGGTTCCTTTGTTTAAAAGAAAACAAACAAACAAATACACACTAACCTTTCCCATTCCCCAAGTGGGTCATTGCCCTGGTAGCTTTGCATATGGGCTTCAAATGTGCTAGAACAGAAAGTACATACATGAGAGGTTAGGAATAATTCCTAGAAACCAAAGACACATTTGATTCTACATTATGCCATCTATATGCTTGAAAATGGGATCTTGAATATAACCCAAACATCACATAAAAGAACAATCATTCAGACGTGTTCAGAGAAATCAGAAGCAGTATTTGCCCCCAGGTCTATCTAGATTCATTGATCCCCAACGTCATTGCCACCCAGTGGGACCTAGACAGGTCTACTCAGGCCCTTTCCCTCATTTCTCAGGAGCACAGATAAGACAGGGGGTGAGAATAAGATCCAAAGAAAGCCTCTCCTTTGGTGTGACAGCCCCAGAGATGCTGTCCCAGAGGAAAAGAACCATGATGACAGGGCTGGTAAACACCCACTTTGCTCTTCTTACTTCCCTAACATCCCACCACAGCTTAAGAAGTCAGCCAAGCAAACCAAATTCCAATGAGCTCAGTTTGTTTGGGGTAAACAAACAATAACAAAAATAGTGCCATGTTACATGAAGCAATAAAAAGGAAAAGGTGTGGGCAAGCTAAGGAGTAACCGCGGAGTAAAAGCTATTTCTAAGGGAGTGACGTGTGATCAGTGTTAAAGCTACCACAGCCAGGTGAGGGAAATCATCAAGGCTGACAGAACCAGAGGGACAAAGCTGATGTACCAGGTGTGCTGAGCAGAAGAGGGGCCACGGTCTATCTGCATCTTAAGATGTTTGTGTTTTTCCACAGACAGGAATAGGGGTGGCAATACAAGTAGGAATCAGTTAGGAAGCTCTAGCAGAGTCCCAGTGGGTAGAACGGGGCGCCAGGGTGAGACTAGACCGTGGAAAATTTCAGAGAGGGAAGATGGGTATGAATCAAGGTGAGAAACAATCATAGGCTTTTAAACTGAGAAATGATAAGATTAGGGGAAAAAGAATTGAAAAGTAGTATTTTTGCAGAAATGACCAGAAAAATCAGTCTCAAAATATAACTCACTAGCATACTGAAATGGCTATTCAGAGAAACTACAGACTGCAATGGCTTTTTCATAATTTCACTGACAGAAGTAGTACAGGTTTTAGAAATGTATTTGTTGTTTAATTATGTCTAGGAATTTCACTTTTCTACTTAAAGGAACATATTTTGGATTCTTTTCGGCATGTCTGAATTGTCAGCACCATGACTTTTGTCTTTGGAAGTTCTTGCTTATCAAAATAAGAATACAACTATTGTCGAAAACAAACATTTAATAGCCTCACACTAAACGTACTCCCTGGGAAAATGGCGTAGACACACTGTAACTTAATACTAAAACACCTAGTCATTAAAATAAATTAGCTTTTTAAAGGTCAAGATACCTGTTTCTTTCTTTTAATGGGGAGAGGCTTTCAAAAGAGAATATTTAGTTGATCTGATTAAAAATTAAATTGCCTTACGCCAAAAGATTTGGGGTATCTTATTCTTTGGATACCCAAAGCGCTGATTAAAAAAATAAAATTTTATTTCCTGTAACATGATTTAACAGTTTTAAAAATGGTTTTACATCACAGGCTGGTAAGTCATTTAAGGCAAAAACAACAAAAAAAGCAATCAGTGTGGGAACTTAAAAATCTGCTTGCAGATAGAAACAAATGGCTCTGACAACAAGCATTTCTTCATAAACTTTAATTTTTTTCCCAACATAGCAGGTAAGCAAGAAATAGTAAATTCTTCCCCGAGTTAACTAGCACTTTTATTAAGAGACTTTGAAATTTTCTCCTAAAACCTCCACCACACGAGCTTTGGGGACTTGGGGGCGGGGCGTCTGTTCAGAGGGAGCTTCCCGTGGAAAAGGCGCGTGTCACTTCCGACCGCCCTGAAGGTCCTTCCTGCAAACTGCCCCAAATCCCCCAAATCCCGGCCCACATAACGGCAGCCGGCTGCAGCTTGCAGCCCCCACTCGACCCCAGCGACCCGGAGGCCGCCACGAGGCATGGAGGGCGAACTCCCAAGGGAAGCCGCTGAGGAGAAAGCCCGGCTGAGGGCCCCGGCCTCAACCGTCCTGGCCGGCTCTCGGCTTGGCTCGCGCCTTCACTCCACCTGAGGGACACTCACCGAAAGACATCTTCCATGACGAGAGAAAGCGCGGTGCGGCGAAACACCGAACTCGCCACCGCCACTCCAGGGGCGCTCACTCCGATTCGAATCCCCCGCGCAGTCGAAGTCTTAACGCCGAGCGTTGGCAGCGCGCCTGATCATTGGTCTCGGCTGAGGGAGAGCTGGCCAATCGCTGGGGCCGTTGCTAGGAGACGAAGTCCCGCCCCCCGGCACGGGCCGTTCCTCCCACTTCCAGCGAGCCTTCTAGAGAGCCTCAGTCTAGGTGCCATTTCCGTTCTAGTGAGACGGTTTATAAATGCCGCGCCAGGCTGAACTTGACAATTTTGTGACTATAACTACTTGAGCCTTCTTGGGTCCTGAGGTTCGCGAATCTTTGCTTTGCTTAAATAACAGAAAGTGCTTAGCTGGTGAGCTGACTCAGAGGGTAAAGGCACTTGCAGCCAAGGCTGACCTTTAGGAGTTCCATTCCCAGAATCCACAAGGTAAAAGGAAAGGAAACCAACTTCCTCAAGTTGGCGTCTGATCTCCACATGCATGCTGTGGCGTACACAGGTAACAAATGAGGAGACCACAATTCTCCATGCACATAGTCACTCACACGCATATGCATAAAAATAATTTTTTAGAGTCCAGATATTCAAGAATAAATACAGAACATGTTCATGTGCCGTTAAGAGTGAGTTGAGAAATAATCTAGTCTTCTGTGTTCCTTGGGTTTTAATAACTTCCCACATTGCCTCTCAAGGCTCACTTGACCAAAGCAAGTAAAACATAAAACGCGCACGTGATCACCTTCCTGCTTCTAGTGGCCCAGTGAGTGTTTCAGCTCCCTGAAGTTGTTAAAGAAGATACATGGCAGCTCTGGACAGGTAGACATTTCCTAATCTAGAGAAAAGAATTAAGAGTGACTTCCCATTTGATTTCTTAAAGTTTTCTAGCTAGAGGGATAGTTCTGACATGTTTTTAACTTGCCACTAAAATATTACCTGTAATCACGATATTGGCAGATATCAGAATATGGTAAGCACCACTCTGGGGAGTTCTGGGTTCTTGTGGTCCATGTGGATAGTGGCAAGCAAAATAAAAGATTAAGAATACACTTCCCACAACTCCAGAGAACCTAGACAACAGAGAACCCTAAGAGAGACATATATGGATCTAATCTACTTGGGAGAAGAAAAAGACAAGATCTCCTGAGTAAATTGGGAGCATGGGGAGCGTGGGGATCATGGGAGAGTGCAGAAGGGAAGTGGGGGGGGAGCGGAGAAAAAATATATAACACAATAAAAACAATAAAAAGCAAAAAGGATACACATTTCAATCCCAAAACTGGGCAGAGGCAGGCAGATCTCGGTGAGTTCAAAGCCAGCCTGCTCTACATAGTAGTTCCAGGATAGCCAGGGCTACACAGAGAAGCCGAAGCTCTAAAAACAAATGAAAATACACTTACAAAGGGGAGAGTTCCCCAGAGCAGAGAGAAAGCTTAGAGAAAGCACAGCGAAGGCTGTACAAAGGACTGGGGCTTTCAGGTCACATTCGCTGGGCTTTTGGGTCGTTTTCATGGCACTAAATTTCATGTGCATGCTCTCTTGTACGTAGTGGTCTTTATAAATTTATCCACAGCATGTGTCATTAGCATATTAGTGTTCGAATGCTACCTTCCAGCACGCTGGGGTTCAGGGCCAGTGGCTCTGGACAGTTCTAGAGGGCCTCGCCTAGCAGTTTCAGCTGCCCTTCGTGCCAACAGGTTGCACTCCTAGACTAACTTAGTAGCCTTTGTGTAAGGCTTCTGGACTTCACTCTCCACAGAACTTAGTCAGAATCTGAATCACACTCTTTTGTTTGCCTTCTTGGGAGCAAAGGAAAGGACAGAGGAGAGGTAAGGTGCACCTAAGCTACCTGCAGTGCCCTCATCTGAAAAGAAGGGACTGTCCGGACAAGCTCCAGGGTGTCTTTGAGCTCTTAGCTTTATTTGGTTGAATGATTTCTAAAGTTCACACACTGAAATGCTGAGGACAGGCTGTACCTTGCTACAGAGCTACAGCCCTGGGTTGTGATGTTCACACCCTGGGGCCCCCATAAAAGCAGCATTCATTAATGAGGTCCCCATGTCAGTTCCATAGTGTGTAACTCAGTTATGTAAGCCCTGGATAAGGTGTTCAGGAGGCCACCAAGAGCCATGTGCCCTCGGGGAAGTCATTAAACATTGCTGGTTATTCATTTGTAGAAGAAGCTTAAAGGAAACCTGCCCACCAAATGCACAAGGTTATGCCATAACCCACCATCAACCACTGCATGTGGGAATGCCCTCTAAATGACCTTGCTGTGCTCAGGGGTTGAGGTGGGGTGTCGATCTGCTGTCCTCCCGGGGCCAAGAGGCCAGGTGCAACGCAGAAACAGTTTTAGAGCCCTGTTCTTGTACTAAGATCCAGACAGCTCTTGGAGACTAATCCAGATACCATCTCCAATCTATTATGGACCAGTTCATTCTTCTCTGAGCCAGTCACTGTCGGCTTCCTTCACTCCAGCTTTTCTCTTCAGCTCTTCATCTGGACTCTATCATGGGAGAGATTGCTGGGCCTGGCCCAGGGATAGCTGGAACATCTGCTGTACTGCCTCTGACCTCTCCTATCCTACTGATGGCTCCGAAGGACTCCCAGTTCCCAGCTGGGTACTTTCGGTCCTTCGTTGTAGAACTGTCTAGAGGCTCCTCAGTGTTCTAGGGAGGGCAGCATCTTGGTGCAACTTTGCTGCCTGTTAGGATGAATGCTCTGGGGAAAAGGAAAGGACTGGGAGGATCTTGGAAGGCAGGAGAGGCAGCTGTCAAAACCAACCCTCAGGAGGCTGCTAGATGGGGTGCTGAAGTAGACACCTCTTCCATATTAGACCTCAGAATTTCTCCTTCTTTGGAAATAAGAATTTTTGCAGATGTAATCAAATTGATAAGTCTTACATATTGTATTAGGCTGAGGTCCTAACCCAGTGACTGGTGTCCTTGTGAGAAGAGGGAAGTTTGAAAATAAATACAAGGAAAGAAGGTCACATAACGAGTAAGACAGTTAGGAGAACGAAACGATGCAGCTACAAACCAACGAATGCTGGAGATTTCTGGAAGCCACTACAGTCTATGAAGAGGCAAGGAATTCTCTCCTGAAGCTACGGGGACAAGGTACTGCAACAGACATTCATCTTCAGACTGACCGTGAGAGAACAGGTTTCTGTTGTTACCCTACCCAATTGTAGTATTTCTGTGGCAGGACACTAAAACAGTGGCCGTTGGACCGATTTAAACTAGCCAAAGTGACTCAAAGGCAATTTTCCTAAGTCATTTATTCAACAGCTTCTCCTTGTCTCCAAGGAAGTGCCTTGGAGACAGCTAGGGAGCTTCTGATTCTTGCTGCTCCGGGCACAGAAGAGGGTTATGTTTCTCTGGCTCTTGGAAGTGCGTGCGACATGTGGAAAGATTCTTCTAGGATCTTCCAGGATAGTCTAGATTATGGGTGTTATCTCTGGGGACTGGATTCACATTTGTGCTTTGATACAGAAGCCTGCAGAGCTTCACATGGGTGTCATTTGGAGCAGTGCGGCCTGGGAGAGAGGAGGAGGTTGTTTGTCAGAGTTCTAGGTAGACATTTGATTCTATCCTTATCACAGTGTAGAGTTTGGAGGTCTTGAGTCCTTATTCACCTTTGTCCTAAAAACAGCCCCCCCCCTCCAAAAAACCTCTCTACCACTCAGGTTTATCTTTTATGAATAGAAAAGAAGTTACTAAGCAGTTATCTACCCCTAGAGTTCCTAAACTCTTTATTCCCTTTTACTCCACTTGCAAAATGCTTTGCTTTGTTTGTTCAGATAGGGTTGCAGGTACTCCAGGATGACCTTGAACTTATGACCTTCTGCCTTCACCTCCAAAATGATAGGGATTACAGGTGTGTGTCACCATGTTTGGCCAATTGTGTCTTTTCTAAGCCCTCTTCTTGCTATTAAATGGCTATGAAACACAGCAATGGCAGCCAATAGACAATGTCCTTTTGTGCTTTGGTGTCACCTGGAGCCATGCGTCCATAAACCCATGGCAGTCTTATCTGACTCCTATCACTTCTCTAAAATTTTAGAATATTTACTTTATGTGTTGTAGTAGTTTGCCTACACCTATGTGTCCTCCACAAGTGTGCCTAGTGTCTATGGAGGTCAGAAATGGGCACTGGATCCCCTGGATGGAACTAGAATTACAGATGGGGGTGAGCCAGCATGTGAGTGCTGGGTACCAAACCTGGGTCCTCTGAAAATGCAACAAGTACTCTGAATTGCTGAGCCACCTCTCTGTCCTCATCACCCATCACTTCTTAGAATGAACCTCCTTCCAATACCATCTTTTCTGCCCATATGTATGTATAAATCATATGGGCATATACACATGTACACAGGCACACACAACAACATTCTTCCAGTATCTTCCACAGACATGCAATGCACAATTCTCCAAAAACTTATAGTGACTTATAAGAGCAGAAGGTTCCCCCACCCCCACTTGAGCTGCACACAATGGAAGATAGCATACTTACTTGTCTTTCTACTTTCTAGGTCTCTAGGCCAGGAGAAGGAAGGTCAAGGGTAGCTAGAGTAACAGATTCAGTAACCACTTGCACTGCTCACAGACTGATTTGGGTGTTGGCCTTCTGGGAGTGCCTAGGAAGTTACTTTCCCAAAGTGAGCAATGAAAGGCTCTGCCTGATGGATTCTAACATCTGGATATCATCTGTGTCCTTTCCAGTTGTAAAAGCCTGCATGACAACATGATGCTGATAATTCTATCATCTGGTCTCAGGTGAGGGGACAGGATCAGAATTTCCAGGTAGCGTGTGTTAGACATAAACAAGGTTTGGGTGCTAAGGGTGACCATGCTATGCAGAACCATGTGGTAATGGCTTGTGTAAAAACCAGGAGAAGATGCTTTCCTCATTTTGGCACACCTGGTACTTGGCAATATCCATACTTTAGATTGGAAGAGACAAGTGTAAAGAAAGGAAAAATAGGATGCAGAGAAATGATAGATGGGTAGAGCAGAAAGAATGGCCCCGAGCCAAGCATTTAGTCTTCTGAAGTCTCCCACATTCTGGATTCCCATTACGTGGGGGCAGGGATGTTACTCTTTGCCATCAGTGGGTATTGCTACTTGAAGTTACATGGATGGTGTGGTCGATAAACAAATAGCCCACCAATAATGTTTATATCCTAACCTCTGAAACCTAAGAATATGTGGTCTTCTTTGGTAAAGGTGGCATTGCTGATGTGACTTAAGGATGTTGAGATTTAAAAAGCTACCCTGTATATCAATGTAAATGAGTACATTTAAGAGGGAGGCAAGAAGGTTAGTCAGGAGAAGAAAAGAAGATGGAATTCTGGTAACAGAGGTCAGAGTGATGGTCTTTGAGGAGAGAGAAAGGAGCTGAGAGGCAAGAATGTAAGCATTGCCCCAGAGCTAGAAAAGCCATGGGAACAGATTGTTCCCCAGTAGCCTCCAAAGTGAACCCAGCCCTACCAACACCATGACTTTAGCCCTGGGAAATCCAGCTTGAACTTCTGACTTCTGGGACTATAAATAATTATATTTGTGCTCTGTAAGGCAATCAACCTGTTGTTGAGTCAAAGGAAACTCCTCCAGGTACCATCCCCTGACCTAAAGACAGCCTATGAAAGGAAGGGAGAAGCTAGCATGTTCTTGTGCATGACCACAGCAGTAATGAAGGGAAAGAGAGACAGAGAGGGAGGGAGGGAGGGAGGGGGGAAGAGGAAGAGAAAGTGAGGAGGAAGGGAGGGAGGGGGAAGGAGGAAGAGAAAAAGAGAAAGGGAGGGAGGGAGGAAGGGAGGAAGAGAAAGATTGATTCCTGGTAGGTGAATTATGTTCATTATCTTCTGTCTATACCCAACTACCTTGCACTGCCTGCCATCCTGTAGGTTTGTACTGAACCACCTCCAGATTGAAGGGACACAATACCCAATTTGGGGTGGTGGCCTCTGAGCAGATGCCAGACCACCTCTGGCCCTGGGAGCCAGGCAAAATTGGCCAGGTGGGTGGTTCTGTTGAGTGGATGAAATGGTTTAGCGTTAAGCATCTGTCTGTGGCCTAAAGAAATTAGTCCAGCAACCCCTTTAAGGACCTGATACTTGTTTCTAATGACCCACAAATCTGGAGGGACAACTTACTGGTGGGATAGTGGTTCTCTGTAAGGATGGGAGAATACCGGTAGAGTTCAAATGCTCTGCACAGCCCTTTGCCTCAAGCCTAGGAGGAGGGTGCCTGGGAGGGCGTGTGGCAGACAGGTGAAAAGGGAGGAGACATGCCAGTGAGCTGGGAGGAAACCAGTCTGGTAGAATGATAAGTAGGAGTGCCAGTAAGCCAGGAGTTCTGAGGAGGTGTGTAGAGAGAGAACAGCCTGCAGCCTTAAACACACAGATGGAGCGCACTCCCGACCTGGGGCTTGGGGACTCATCCCTGCACCGCTACCTGGATGGAGAATTCTGGACCCTCAAGAACGAGATGCGCAGAGCCCTGGGGAGCTCTCCTCTCTTCCAGCCCAGGTAATGGAGTGGAGTAGCGATTCCTGTCCCTCTGGGCTGACCGGATTTGCCCCTGGCGAGGCCGAGTGGGATGTGAGCTGCATCTTAGTGGCAGCCGGCCTCATCCTCACTGCTGGTGAGGAAAGGAATCTCCTAGCAGAAGTGTGGTCACAGCCCGCTGCCTTCCTCTTCCTGAGTTCCTAAAGGTGTTCTCCCCACCACTAGCTGAAGATGCTGGGCTAAAGTGTGGGCTCTACTAGGATAGGTGCTCAGGCTTATTTTGCATCTAAATCTGTTTCTGAGTTTCCCTCTGGCTTGGCAGGGCAGAACCCACAGAAAACAGAGATAAGGTGCGCGCATCTGGGATGGATGCCCCTCCGGGGAGGGGTACTGCTGTCTGGGCGGGGAGGGGCGGCGGGAGGCTCGCTTAGGAAAGTTTTTCGATGAGCCAGTGCAGAGGAATGGCAAACCCGGCGGGCGCATTGGCTTGCGGAGGGAGGTTTTAGGTCTTTTATACTGGTTTTGATGGCACTGCACCCCAGACAGGGAGATCCAGGGGTTGGATATAGAAAACAGCAGTCATGAGGGTGAGGAGGCGACCTCAGCACCGGGACCCCAAAGCCTGATTATAGACATTTACTTTGTAGTTTTAACATAGGAAAATCCTAATTTAGAATGTTAAAATCACGTTACCACTTGGGAAATGGAGGCAGGAAAACCAGGAATTCAAGGTAATTCTCAGCTACCTAGGTTCAGAACAGCTGAGGACACAGAGACCCTGTCTAAAAAAGAAAAACAAAACAAAACAGCCCCCAATCAAAACCACCAGAAAACAGACAAAACTTAGTATGTTCCAGAGAGAATTAGCTAACTCCCTCCTACCCAGTTGTGAGAACCTGGCATTGGTGGTTCACGCCTTTAATCCAAGCACTCAAGAGGCAGAGGCAGGTGTATCTCTGTGAGTTTGAGGTCAGCCTGGTCTACAGAGTGAGTTTCAGGACAGCCAGGGCTACACAGAGAAACCCTGTCTTGAAATGTGTGTGTGTATGTAAGAGAGAGAGAGAGAGAGAGAGAGAGAGAGAGAGAGAGAGAGAGAGAAAAGAGAG
>NW_004949096.1:36229626-36247914 GCF_000317375.1 Microtus ochrogaster
GGTGTCTGGGCAGCGAGTGCAGGTGGAAGGTGACCTCCAGATTTTGAAGTACCCTTTAAGAAGACCCTGGTTATGTCTTTGAGTGTTCCCCACACTTTTCAACTTTTTTTCCCCCACACCAGTAGTTCTTTAGGTCACTAGTAACTCTAGAGGTCATGGTCCTCCAAGTGTGGTCCAGGTATCTCTAGACTTTAGATGGTATCCAAGATTTCTTACAACAGGTTCAAGATGATTTTTATAATTTCCGAAGTGTCATTGGCTCTTTCCATGCACATATTCCCACCAATGTACAGTAACAAATTCCAGTGACGTCATGAAGTGCAGTATTCCCCACCCCAGACTAATTGGGAGAGCCGATGTGAGATCCACTTGCTTTCTATTAGGATGGACATTGAAGAAATTTATGAAAATGTGGAACAGTTTTGGTTTTTTCTTAACTTTGTTTTGTTTTGAGAAAGGGTTATTTTCATAAAACACACTTAATGGAAGTATTATGTTTAAAATGATTTAAAGATTTGAAATCTTTTCTGTAATGGCATCTGAGAGGATAAATATAACTCAACCAAAAAAAAGGAAAGGAATTCAGGGGCCTCACTTTAGGGGTTCAGGGATCTCTTTAGCCTATATTCACTAATGTATCACCAAATATTTGTGTAATGTATCACCAGTTTGTTTCTGGGTGGGTGGTTCTTGGCTTTTTCTGTTTGGGTAACTACATTTTAAAACTTGGGACAGAATTCTGAGATCCAAACCACTGATTTGGGCCAAATAGATGGTCACTTACTTACATATCAACTTATCTCTTAGGGACAGAGGTAATGGCAAGCCTGAATTGCAAAACCACTGGGCAATTGGCTTCTTGGGTTTAACACCAGGGTATTTCCTCAGCTCTATCCTTAACACTGAGTTCTGGCTGAATGTGTAGCTCAGCACTAGAGAGCATTCCTAAGGTTCAATACACACACACACACACACACACACACACACACAAACCCAAAGTAAAAACACAAAAACACACTGAAGTGGAGATAATGTCTGAGCTCCTTGGGACCCATATGTTGGGAACCATAAATGAGAAACTCTTGAGTAAGCTTTTAGGAAACATTGGTTGAGTGCCGTCCTAGTTAGGGTTCCTATTGCTGTGATGAAACACCATGACCCAAAACAAACTGGGGAGGAAAAGTTTATTTGGCTTATACTTTCATATCACTGTTCATCATTAGAGAAAACCAGGCAGGAACTCAAACCTGGAGGTAGGAGCTGATGCAGAGGCCATGGAGGGGTGCTGCTTACTGACCTGCTCCTCATGGCTTGCTCAGTCTGCTTTCTTATAGAGTCCAGGACCACCAGTCCAGGGATGGCACCACCCACAGTAGGTTGTGCCCTCCCCTAGCAATCACTAATTAAGAAAATGCCCTACAGATTTGCTGACAGCACCATTTTGTGAAGGCATTTTCTTAATTAAGAGTCCCTTCTCTTAGATGATTTTAGCTTGTGTCAAGTTGACATAAAATTACCAGCACAAGTGTATCCTTCTTCTCCTTCCCTTTCACACACACAGAAGAAAAAAAACCCACAATTCCAATGTTTCGCCCTCCTTTCTTGTTTATTTCATAATCTCAGAATCATAATAGCATAGATAACATTTTTACTGTTTCCCCCCAAATGATTCAAGATTGTGATACCTACATGAAAGCTCACTTTGTGCTACCAGATTAATCTTTATGGGGCTAGAAGGAGATGGCTCTTATTTCTGGATGAATATTCATTCTGCTATTGCAAAATCTACCTGGAAGTGGTGTTAAACCTCCTGTAGTCAATCCTTATCTCCATTCTTCCTCAGTGGGCCTTTGAAGTTCAAGTAGGCATTGGGGTGGAGCAGGGATTGTGGCAACTCAGTTCTTTGAGTGCTTTGTATAAAGCAGAAAGTTTGTGTAAAGTCAGGCACTCTCAGAATAAGACTCCAGGAAATAACTGTCTCCCCAAGGAAAAGAGTTATGGAAGTCCTATATACTGAGGTGCTCCTCAGGGAAGGTTTTTGTCTTTAGACTGCTGGACCTCAGCAATAAAGAGCAGCATGGGCCTAGCCCACTGCCCCCTCCTGAAGAATGGTTCTGTCTCTCTCAAAGACTTGCTTCCAAGGCAATTTCCTCTAATAGCATCCTCCAGACTCTGGGAATTCCCTAACTTCCGGAAGTCTATTCCTTCTCTGCCATGCATGCCATGATAGCACGGTCTTCTCTGAGAACAGGATTCTAGGTGGCGTAAGGATTGTATGATCTGAATGTGGCTTTGTGCTGCAAGGGTTAGAAGCTTAGTTCCCCAGTATGGTGATATTAAGTAGAGGTAGGACCTTTCTAAGAGGTAGAAAGAGCCTACCAGAAGGTCTTAAGATTATCCCCTGTGCATTCTCGGGCTTCCTGTTTTTCTTTGTCTTTTGGTTATATTTTCTGACAAAAGCAACTTCAGGAAGGTTTCTTTTGGATAACAGTTTCAGGTTTCAGTCCATCCCTGTGGAGAAGCCAAGGCAATAGGAGCTGGAGAAGGCTGGTCATGTCACCTCAAGAGGTGGAGGGTGATGGATACCTGTGCTCTTCTTACTTTCTCCTTTTTACACTGTTCAGGATCCCAGCCCAGGGAATGCGCTACCCTGGAATAGAGAAGGAATGCTACCCGCAGTGGGCCTGCCTTTGCACTAAGTTTACCTAATCAAAATAATCCTCCAGAAGCATTCCCAGGGGCTCATCTACCACATGATTCTGGATTCAGCCAAGTTGATAACTAAAAACCATGTGTAGTAGTTTAAATGATATTAGTGTCCATAAATTTGTACTATTTGCACACTTAGTCTGCAGTTGTAAAATATTTGAGTGGTATTATAAAGATAGGAAGAGTGGTCTTGTTAGAATAGGTGTGGCCTTGTTGGAGAAAGTGTGTCCCTGGGTGTGGTCTTTAAGATTTCCTAGGCCTAGTCTCTCTCTGTCTCTCTGTCTCTATCTCTGTCTCTCCTGTCTCTGCCTGCTGCTTGCAGATCAGGATATAAAGCTCACAGTTACTTCTCCAGCACCATGTCTGCTTGCTGCCATGCTCTCTGCCATGATGACAATGGACTTACCCTCTGGACTGTAAGCAAGCCCATATTTAGATGCTTCCTGTTATAAACCGCCTTGGTCATGGTGTCTTTTCACAGCA
The DNA here is from genome assembly GCF_000317375.1 of Microtus ochrogaster. NCBI lineage: Eukaryota > Metazoa > Chordata > Mammalia > Rodentia > Cricetidae > Microtus > Microtus ochrogaster. Next base: position 36,232,819 of record NW_004949096.1, read on the forward strand.
ACACAACAGTAACTAAGACACCATGTGATTTTGTTTTCCCACCCTATGCTACCACCCACCATATGATCTTTGCCAGATCTTTGGCAAAAACCCGGCACCATGCCCTTGCACTTTGTGAACTCTCTCTCTCTCTCTCCCGTCTCTTTGTGTGTGTGTGTGTGTGTGCACGCGTGCACACACGTGTATCCTTGAGTGTGTGTGATATGTGTTCAAGTGTGAGTCCGGGTGATTGTGTGCCAAAGTGTGCATGTGGTGGTCAGAGGAAAACATTAGGTTTTGCTACTCTCCTTTCCTCACTGTTTAGGAGTCTCTTGTCTCTGCTTCTCACCTCCCATAGGCTGCTGGGATTACAGACTGTCATGCTACTGCCTCTGGTTTTTATGTAGGTTCCGGGGAGCTGTACTCAAGTCATTAGGTTTGCAAGCAATTCTTTTACCCATTGAGCCATCTCTACAGCTCAGACCTCTTTTCTTTATAAACTATTTGGATTTAGTTGTTTCATTATAGTAGCAGAAAATAGCCTCATGCAAGGCTTCTCATTGGGGTTTGAAGGGAATGAAAAAAGCAGTGCTGGAAATGAGATATGCTCCCAAACACTTTTAATTTTGTTTCCTGGCAAACAGAGGTTTTGTCACGGCAGACTAGATGGTGAGTGGTTGCTTTCACTTAGGGGTATGTCACACTCTTCAGCCAGACAGCTTCGAAAGCCCTGTGAGTAGATGTTTCTGTTCCTCTAAGGCTTTGTCATACTCCACAAGGTGCCTTTGGCTGTTTCTGGATGCTTCTATATCTCCTTTTTCTTCGTTCCCTTATTTTTTTTCTTCCTAGGAATAATGTATCTTTTTCTTCCTGACTTTTCATGTTTAATATTTTTCTCAGTCTTATTTATTCATGTGAGTATACTCAAGTTTACTCAAAGAGTCAAATAATATTGGAAATAAAGTTTTCTTAATGGTTCCATCTCCAACCACGTTTCTAAATTGTGCTTAAATACACAGAACCTAGTTGTTTACTATTACAAACTTGAATATATACTTTAGCAGCATTGATTACATTTGCATTGTTGAACTGCCGTCACCACCATCCATCTCCAGAACTTTTTTATCTTCCTAAACGGAAACTCTACCCATTAAACATCAGTTCCCCCTTTTCTCTTTTTTGGCTCCTGCAAGCCATCATTCTAATTCTCTCTATGACTACTGTAGATACCACACATGGGAGGAATCACACAGCTCTGGTTCTTTATGATTAACCGGGAGTGACATGGTCCAAAGGAGATGTGCTTGTTCCAGAATCATCCCTCTGACCACTGGATGCCTATCCCTTGAGGGCTATTGCTGCCTCTCAAAGGAAATGAGAACGTGTGGCTGTATTTGTGTTTTAACTGGGGATAAGGATGCTACTGGCACCACGTTATGGTTGTGAAGTAGTCTCTCAGCAAAGATATTCCTCTCCCATGTGTGTCCCTTGTCTAGGTAGCCTGTGTATGTATGGCAGGTCCCTGTAGTGGTATACCTACAGTAAAGCTCTGAAGGCGACGGCTTCTCACCCAGGCTCTCCTTCATCTCTTCCTCTCTTTTCTGTCTCTATTTCAGAGAAGAGATGAAATTTAGAGAACATGCAATTGGTTATCGTCAAGGTGTTCACTTCAGTAACAGTTAGTGTATTCAGTGTTGTGCAACCAAGACTTTGACTCCATTCTAAAGTTTAAGCACTCCCGAAAACATTCTGTAACCATTACTTAGTCACTTTTTGTTTCCCCTCCAGTCTGCCCTCTAGCAACCAGTGATCTACTTTCCGTTTATGAATTTGCCTGTTCTGGACATGTAGCCATGCTCCATCTGGCTTCATTCACTTAGCGAGTACTTTTGAGGTCTAGTCATGCTATAGCGCTTTACAGCCTTCAGCGATGTGCTAGCACTTTGTTCCTTGTTTAGGGTTTCCTGGTCTCATGTTGTACACATGTGTCAGGCAGGTAATCAAAGGTACTAGTAGTCCACATACCCTGCCCGAGTCAAGCAAAGTCATCTGATTTGTCTTGTCTCAGGCCATTGAGGAATGCAGTAGGGTGTGCACATCTCTTCTAGATTCTAGAAGAATTTGTTTTTATTTATCTCTAGATTTTATTTATTTATTTATGGAATATATTCTTCTAGAATTTGAGTAAGTTCCTTTTCCTTAGTCACTCACAATGACTGTTTTGATTTATTTTACAAATATTTACTAATTTTCCATTAGATTACTATATAAAATAAGAGTATAATGATTTTTAAAAAGCCTGAGTTCAGGGAATTGGTGAAGAAGGCTGGACTGTCACTGAGGTGTTCCCAGGCCATCAGTGATCACCAGGATAGAGCGAAGGCCGCTCAGAACACTTCTCACCGCTCTCTCCAGGTCACCCACAGTCTCTGTGTCACTGCTGCTCTCGCCTTAAGACTTTTACCCTCAGATGTAGACCTTAGAAGTCTACCCTCGTGCTTTTCCTGATGGTGGCTTCTCCAGAGTCACGTCATCAGGAGACCGATCCATGTCCTTTTGTCAGGTGTCTAGGGATCCCTGAAAGAAGCTGGTGATGTGCTCTAGGATTTTCATTGCCTCCAGGCTTCCATAGGCCCAATTAACTGTGAAAAAGTCATGCTCGGGCTTTGGATTTCCCCCCTTACAATCATGAGTGCATATAGTACTTCCTTCTCTCTGCTCCGTGGAGACCTTTATCAGTAACTGAAAGGGGCTGGGATATAACCCAGGAGGTTTATTTAGCATGTACAAGGTCCTGGGTTTAATCCCAGTACCACCACAATGGCAACAATAATATAACTGATACAATAGTAATTATTATTTGGCAAATGAGAATAACTTCTGCTAAAACAAGAGGAATGTAGATTGCTCCTTTAGTTTGGAGACTGTTGGGTAGCAATTTTATCTGAGGTAAAACATTCCATCTTTGTGGTGAGCGCTTTATGACTCAGGGATTTCTAAAGGGAAGTTCTTAAAGATTTAGAAAGTAGACAACAAACATGTCTCAAAGAGTTCCTGAAACTTAGAGGATCACAAAGGCCCCTCTCTCCAAGGTTGTATAAGAAATAAACACTGCCTGGGAGAGGAGACTTTCTGATCTGAGGAGTTGCTGGTAAGTCATGCAGAGAGCTGAGGGGGTCACCACTCATGCTGGGATGGGTTCCGTTCTCCTATAAGTAGCTCCTCCCTCATTTATACTTCTGTAAGTAACTCCAATCAACTCACTGGTTTATCAAGTTGAATTTTGGTGATACTGTTACTGGGATTTGTAATTGGTTCCCTATCCAGGATGAATAGATGTTTGTTCACACTTCCCTAAGCATAGTGCCACACAACAAACATGAGGATATATTTGTTCTTCCTAAGAAAGATGCAGAATAAACATTAGGGCTAGAATATGGGAAACCTTCAAAGTACCAAGTGGGTGTGTGGGGCCAGGATTAAGATTCTGCTTCGTGCTGGGGAAGTGGATGTCTGTCAGGGAGAAGAAAGGACTCCACAGACCGTATTCTTTCAGTCTCCTACAAATCCCAGACCTTAGGAGGATAAAGCAGCCTGGGCACCTTATGTTAATGCATTGTGAAAGGTTTCTGCCCACTCTTCTGCCTCTGCACCTCTTCTGCAATCCTAACCACTGATCAGGCAGCAGATGGGCACTACCCAACCTGCCCCAACGTGTCAGTTTTTGAGTGATAATGGTCAGTCCTTTAGGGAAGGAACTCTTCCTTCCTCTCAGAAGGATTAGGAGTGATTCACAGGATTAGGAGTGCTGGCTGAGGGCTACAGCATCACTCCCAACATCCACAGGTACTGACCCTGCACCAGGCAAAGAATGGTCTACCTTCACTCAGGCCTCGTCTCTGCAGCTGTCCAGCTAAAGAAGCTGGGGGTGGGTGAGGTGGGTGGGTGGGGGATGAGAGAAGGAGAGGAGAAGGGAAGAGGCAGAGAAGGGAAGGAGGGGGGTAGAGGTGGCAAGCATGGCCGTAAGAGAAGGAGCCTCTAATGAAAAGGACAAATCTCTGTCTATGAAGGACACTTCATTGCCAAGGAGCTCTAGACCCAGAACACACAGGCTTATATGTGTCAGCAGAATGTATATATCTTATAATTTTCCTGGCTACTAAAGGTGGCAATAAGGGGGAACTATGGTGGAAATGCAGACAAGGCAGATCAAACAATTTGGGAAGGGGACTGGTGGGATTTGATAATTATAAAATACATTTGCACATCTAATTTGAGGAATTCCCTTAAAGGTGCTAATGAGAAGAATTCATTTCCGTCCTTTCCCCACAAAGCAGTCTTACTAAAGCAAGCATTGCCCTCCCACCACACACCCCTCTCAGCATTGCCTAGGTTTTCCTTGTGGGCACACTGTGTGATCATCTTATTGTCTCCTGGCACTGATAACCCTGTCTGCCTCCTCCCAACCCTGCTCCCCAGAGGCTACTTCAAGTATAGCCTTTCTCTGGCTGCAGGGTCTTGTTCCCTGGTTTTGGTCAACAAAACGGGAGGGGAGGGTTTGGGGCTGCTCCTAGGAAAGAGATCTTCTGTCAGCAGTGCCTACTTCATTTTGGACAGGGTAGAGTTTGAAAGTGAGGCTGGTCCTCCCATAGCCAGTTAGTTATCACAAAGGAAGCCAGCTCTAGGATGAAGTGACCCATAGAGGAAGTTAGAGAGATGTTGGTTTCGAAATACCCTCCAGCCACAGTCAAACTGCCGCAGGGCCTACCCCCAAGTCAGGCCTCCCTCGCTTGGTAAGGAAGAAAGTTCCATTTGCTGTCCAAGTGGCTGCGGCTTGACTCTCAGGTGCTCACTACTAGAAATATCTGAGTTAGCCTTAAGTAGTGACTCCCTGGAGTTACAGAGTTGGAAACTCAGCTTCTAGGAGCTTTAGGAGCAGAAGCTGGGGTTCAGCACATGCAGTCCCCCTGTTCTCTCCATCTCCTGCCCTTAGCTCTGGGTACACGGCCCAGACTCAGCAAGCAGGCAGGAAGACAGTGGCACTTGTGATTTCTAGCTTGGCTGCAGTCTCCCCTCACGGATGCATCTGGCAGCCACCTTTCTTTGAAATCGGCCCTGGGGCTGAAATCAAAGAGTGGCCCAGGCTATCCAGTGTTTGCTCACCTCTAGAATGGGGTCACCACCTAGAGCCATGAGATTAGGAGAGGACAAATGAGCACTTGCCAAAAGAACCTGAGGTGATGCAACTCAGCTGAGAGAGCGTGCAGATGCCAACAGGAGACTCCTTGCCTCACAGTCTCCGGGGAAGCTAGGAGAGTCATGCTACCTTTTTATTTATTTATTTATTTTTTTTGCTATGATATTCATTTGAAGTTGTTAGAATCAAGATGGAGCCACTTCTGTCAAATCCTAACCAAAATATAAATAAATTAATACTGCAGGGAAGCTGAAAAGATCCCCATTCATACCTGCCTTCGATAATAGCTGTTACAGACACTTTGTGGCTCTTAGCAACCAGAACCTATAGCAAGAACTTCTGCTGAGGAGTTTCCCGACTGCATCTTGCTCAAGTGGATTCTACTTCTCGCCTTGCCTCTAGAAGCTTCTATTTGCTATCCCTTCCTTCCTGTAATGTGCACAATCTGTATCATAAAACCCTGCTACCCAAGAAAAAGTTCCACAGGGTGTTCCTTAGAAAGCACCCCTCTGTTTGTGCTTTAGGACAGTAATAAACACGATATCTGCTTTAATAAATGGAGCTTTTCTGACTGATTCCAAAAGACTTGAGTTTGGTAAAGAGGTCATTGAGACCTAGTCCTCTCTATGGTTATAATTATGAGCATTTGGGGGCTGTTTCTTAATTAAAGATAGCCCTATTCTGTTGAGATCATAAAACATCAAGCCCCTTTTGTGTCCCTGCAAGGGGTTGAGAGTCTCTTGTCACCACCTGTTAAGATGCTTCATGCTCATTTTGTTTCTTGCATGGAGGTATGTATGTATGGGGTGTGTGGGTATGTGTTTGTGTATGGGTGGATATACACGTGCACAGATGTACATACGTGAGTGTGTATATGTATGTGCTTGAGTGTGGAGGCCAGAGGATAAACACTGGTGTTGTTCATCAGACCTTGTCTACTGTTTGTTTTCAGATAGGGTATTGCTAAGAAGGCCTGGAGCTTGCCAAGTAGGCTAGCATTGGTGCCCACTGAGTCCCAGGTGCAACCTCTTTCCCATCTTAGGGACTTAGCTTCTTTGTGGCCCTCAGAGAGCTCAGGCCTTGAATCCAGTGGCTCCTGAAGTACCATGTCCATCTTTCGACTTCTGAAATAATAGGAAATGAAAAGGAAAATGGACAAGTGATATTTTTTTTTTTTTTTGGTTTTTCGAGATAAGGTTTCTTGTAGCTTTGGTGTCTATCCTGGAACTAGCTCTTGTAGACCAGGCTAGCCTCGAACTCACAGAGATCTGCCTGCCTTTGTCTACTGAGTGCTGGGATTAAAGGTGTGCGCCGCCACCACTACCCGGCTTGGACAAGTGATTCTTAAGGGTCTGTGTGGACCCTGGCTCCTGAGCACATTATCTGATTCATGAAGGGGGCTTCCTTATGTATCTGCTAAGTGGATTTGTTGTTAAAGACAATGAGCATCTGTCTTCTGTTCTGTAATAAAATGTCTGCCAGAAGGTAATTTACAAAAATAGAAATGTATTCCATTCCCAGTTTTGGAGTCTAGGAACTTCCAGAGCTCGGCACCAGCAGCTGGTAAGGTCCTTGCTGTGCTATAGCATACTAGAAGGCATTAAATAGTGAAATGGCAAGAATGCCAGCTCAGAAATCATTTCCTCTTCTCATAAAGCCACTGATAGAATTTAAGATTACATCTCCAGCCAGCATACAAACATAGAACACAGCCAAAACCACCGTGAGTTTTCAAGGAGGACTGTTATACAATTAGTACAATATTCCACTAAAAATATCCACTAAAATGCCACATTTTATTACAGGAGCCCTACAGGTCAACAGGTCAACCATACTGCAGACAGAGCAGCTTTAGATAGGTCTGAGGGCCTCGTGTCAGCCATAAGCTGCAGTGCCTTCTGGTGGTCACCGCTGCTGCCCCCTGGTCACCTCTGTTTTCACAACTGATCCTTGTGTGCTGCTCTCTTCACCTAAATGCACCCCTAAACAAGAATCTTCTTGTTTTAATATCATCTTTTCTTTCCAAACTAATCATTGTCCTGGAGGTTGGGATCCTGGTGACAACTTGAGCTAACCAGGTGCCACACCTGAGGCTAGGCGAGGAACAGCCTCAGAAATCCAACAGGAGAGGAACAGCCCCAGCAGTCATGACCACAGTATTTCCTTGGTGAAATATCTCAGTATTTGTTAACAACTCTGGACTTTTCTGTGAGTGTGTATGTGCTTCCGGTAGCTTCCTCTCTCACTGGCCACTGTGTCGGTATTTGTTGACAACTTTGGGTCTCTCTCTCTCTCTCTTTCTCTTCTCTCTGTGTTCCCAGCTCCCACGAGAGAGAGAGAGAGAGAGAGAGAGAGAGAGAGAGAGAGAGAGAGAGAGGTGCAAGCTGGAAGTGTCAGCAGAACATATATCATGTGCTTATTTGATCATATTTCTCCTTCCTGTTTGTTCCTTTCCAGCCCTTCCCATTTTACCCCTACTCTCTAACATCAGCCCTGCTTCCAGAAGATGTACTCCCTCTGGCCACAGCCATATCATTTCTCCCAGTGTCATTGCATAAAACTCTCTGCCTCCTCCAGCCCTGGAAGCAAGCTCATCTTTTCAGAACCAACTCAAGGTTCTAGACCACAGGCTTAGACAACAGCCACACACTCTCCAGGAGGAAGCCACAACCCAACCAACTTGATGGGTACTGAAAATGAGTAAAACCTATGTATCTCTTTGTGTGAAGACCCAGCATCTTCCACTGTGTTGGGTTTCTTCTGTTTTCCATGCATGTATCAGAGCTTTTGAGGATGGCAGTAATCCACCTGTGTTCTTAGAGCATAGTTTGGTGTAGGCATTTGGTGAACACTCAAGCGAGCAAGGGAAGAAGATAGGAGGAAAGAAAGGAAAGCGTGAAGGAGAAACAGGGGCCCTGCTGCAGGGCTCAAGCACCTAGTGAGGGTTCCCTACCAAGTTTTTGTCTCTGGCATTTTCTGCCTCTTCCTCCTGTTTCTTTCTGGCCTCCATCTTTCTTCCTGCTACCTGTGAGGAATTTGTCACCTAAAAGATTTCTTTTTCTTTGAATGAACTCAAAGCTAAAATTGAACTGTAGTACTTAGAACACTGCTCCCTCTACCCTATAGAGTTCTCAGGTCAACCCAAAGCTTAGGGTGGTTAATCTTTGTTAACGCAGGACACTTCAACAGTTTCTCTTTCCATCCTTAGTCATCCATCCATCCATCCATCGTGTGTGTGTGTGTGTGTGTGTGTGTGTGTGTGTGTGTGTGTGGTGTGCTGGAAGCTGGGGGTATGGTTGCAGAAGCAGTGTTTACTAGAAGGCAGATGGTTTCTTTGTTTGCTGATCTGGAGCTTTGTTCTTTATGGCCATTTAGATTGGTGTGAGCGGTTGGTTCGGTTCATAATGGAGACGGAACATTCACACAATAATGGTGTGTGTACTGTGAGTCAAACCCCGGACCTCATGAACGCTGAGTGTATACAGTCCTGCTGGACTATCTCCCTAATCCTGGAGCAGGTTTTGATTCCTGCTGTTTTCAAGGAGAAGGGATTAATGTAGGGAGTGGTAGGGGGCTGAATTGGAGGTGTCATCTGAAGCAAAAGTGTAGAAGGAACTAGACAAAGGATGCAGGTTAAGCAAGACCATGCTGTGAAACCAGGGTTTAAAGTTGGCATTAGTGCATATTCGCTCTCAAGAAACATGTGAGTGGCCAAGGATAGATAGCAAAGTGTTTCTTATCGTGCAGGCTTTTAAATTTTGTATCTGAAGGTGTTTTTCCCACCAGCCCAACACATGGGCCATTGGGGACATTCAAACTGCATCCAAACCGTAACAGCCGGGTTCTTTTGGGGCACTACCTTGGAACTTGGATTTAAGTAAATCGTAGAACATTTACTTAAAAGCTTTTCTGTTTTTGTTTGTTGGCGTGCATAGAGTTCTTTTGGTTGTTACCATTGACTATTGTCCTTTTTAGAAGTGGACTTTAAATTTTTTTATTTATTTATGTTATTTATTATTTGTTCTTTCAAGACAGGGTCTCTCTGTGTAGACATGACTGTTCTGGGACACTTTCTGTAGACTAGGTTGGCCTTGAACTCAGAGATCCACCTGCCTCTGCCTCCCAAATGCTTGGATGAAATAAAAAATATATTATTTTTAACGACACATATCTGTGTATGTTTATTTGTGTGTGGTTATATACCTGTGGAAGCCAGGCCCCTTAGAGCTGGCGTTACAGGTGCTTATGCACTACCTCACAGAGGTGCTGATGAACTCTGGTCCTTTGCAAGAGCTGTGGCAGCTCCTAACTGCTGGGCCATCTCTCCAGTTCTGAGAGCCTTTTTAATAGAACGCTTCTTGTTGTCCAGTGAAGCTATGGAGAGCGAAGACAGTTCCCATGCACCCCTCACCTGGTAACATCTTACACAGCAATCTATTTGCCAAAAATAATAACAGCACGGACATGTTACCATCAATTAAACTCTAGACTCCCTTGGTACCATCTTAAGTTTCCACACAGGTGTTCTGGTCCCATCCCACGGTCCCCTTCAGGACGTCAGGTTGTGTTGTTGTGTGTTGTCAGATTCTCTTAGTGTGTTCTTATCTGTGACATTTACTCTCTCTCTCTCTCTCTGTCTGTCTGTCTGTCTGTCTCTGTCTCTCTCCATGTTTGTCATGATGTATTATCTTTGGAGAAAATTCATCAGATATTGGTTTATATTGCTGTGATAAACACCATCATGAAAAGAAACTTGGCGAGGAAGGGTGTGTTAGGTAATCAGAGTCTGTCATGATGTAAAGACAGGGCAGTAACTCAAGGCAGGAACCCGGAAGCAGGAACTGAAGCAGAGGGCACGGAGAAATGCTGCTTCCTGGCTTGTTCTCCGTTTCTTGCCAGCTCGCTTTCTTATACAACCCAGGGCTGGTGTCAGGAGCCATTTCCCCCAAAAAGTATTGCAGGGACCATTGTCCTGGGGAGTTTGCAGAGAGCCCCACACCCCAACGGTATTAAGAACTGTTTTATTGGCAGAGCCTACCCCACACCCAACTATCTTGAGAGCTATCTGTTAGCGGAACCTGCCCCACATTCCAACTATCTAGAGAACTAGGTGTGTCAACTCATGACCCTCCTGACTGAGGAATCGTGACCTGACTGATTGTAACCTCCTGACCGACGACCTCCTGACCGGCTTGGACCATTGCTGCAAGATCCCTTCCTGCCCTGGCCCTGCCCCCATCCCAACCCAAATTCCTCATCCAGGGGCTATATAAGCTGCAACCATGACGCTAATAAACGGAGGCTTTGACAACATCTTGCTTGGCCTTCTTCCTCTTTCCCACCCATGTCTTTTCAGATAGCGCCTCTCTGGGACCCTGGAATAACTGACCTGCCAGGCGGGTTACAATCCCTAGACTAACTGACCCGCCAGGGCGGTCTACAGGCTGGCTGCCCACAGGTGGCGCCACTTACGGCAGACTTGTAAGAGCCTTCTTACTGACAAGGACTCTTTGTCAGCAAAGCAAGGCATCATAGTTGTTGAGAAGGCATCCTCTGCCCTACCTTCTAGGAGGTACCCACTGCTTTGTTATCTCTACTTCCTGTTACAGATGGGTTTTGTCTATGTTTAGAATTTAGTGTAACCAGAATCATGCAGTTTGTTCACCCAACTTCTTATGGCATATTTTAATTCTAATGATTCAATCCTATAGCACAATGGAATGAAATGAACGAACTATGGATACAACAGTCACTGGAGGCAGCTCTCATTGGTCATGCTGAATGGCAGAAGCCAGACACAAAAGAACAAACATTTGTGTATAATCCAATCTCTTCAATATTCAAAAGAAGTACACACTAGTTTCTAGAGTTAGAAGCTAGGGCAGCAGTCAGCCTAACAGGAGAAAGGAAGCAGAGACTGACAGGGAAACTGAGAGCACATTCTGTATGCTGGCTTGGGAACACCTCCCCCTCCCTTCACCCCTTGACTTGGCTGGGGTTTCTACAGGGAAATCTACTTTGCACTAATTTCCTGAGATATAACTTATAGCCCATGCCTCTGTTCTTGATATATTATATATTATTAGAGTGTTTTAAAAATAAGATGCTAGAAACGAAAAAGGTAAGATCCAAGTTCCTGCCCACCAGCATTGTATGCATGCATGGCAATAATGTATCCCTTGTTATTTGTTGATAAGTAGGAAATTACTCCAAAGGGCAGCAGGCTGCGTAGCATTACACACTATCTCACACAGTGTCTGGGCTTCGGAGCTTCTGATCTGGGCAGTCATGGTTCAGTCTCCTGTAAGACAACATTTTGGCTGCTGTCTAAGCCTTGACCAGAACTGGGAGACCCACTTGTAAGATGGCCTATTGAACATGGTTGTGGGTAAGAGATCACAGCTCTTATCCTGTGGATCTCTTCAAAAGGCTACCCAAGGACCTTCATATCATGATAGCTGGCATTCTCTAGAGCAAGGGATTGGAGAGAGCTCAATATAATGTTGTCCTGATTGATATATGTCATTTATACATCTCAACACTACATTCCTTTTATATCTAATTTGCCATTCATGAAAATTACGGTTATTTATCTGTTCTCCTATTGGTGGATACCTGGGCTGTCTGAGCTTGGTGCTTTTTGCATTAAGCTGGTATGAACAGATTCCTATAAGGATTATTGTGAACACGTGATTCCATTTCTGTGGGGTGAAAATCCAGGACTGTGACCACTGGGTTAAAGGATGGGTATGTGTTTAGTTTTTATAAACCTTGGCCGGTCACTTTTAAAAGGCTCACACTACTTTACACTTCCACAGAAAGATAGGGGAGGATTATACCCTCATGTTGCTCACCGGCAACTGATGTCATCACTGAAACAACGCTAGCTGTTGAGATGGGCGCACACTGGTATTGCGTTATGGCTTTAGTTTGTTTTCCCATGATGCCTGTTGGTGTTGAAATTCTCTTCTGTGTTTGCTGGTCATTTGTATATCCTTTTATATGAAGCATCTATTCAGATCTCTTGGTGTGTGTGTGTGCTTCTGTGGAATTTTATCCCACGTGTATAGCTGATGTCACACTCAGGTGCACAACATCACAAAGTAACTCCCTTGTGCTTTTCCTGTAGACTCAACCTCTTTCTGCAGCTCCAACCTCTGGCAGCCACTGAGGTGTTATCCATTTCCATAATATTTGTCATTTTGAGAGTGTTATAAAATGGTGCTTGTACAGGATTAACCTTTTTGAGATGGGCTCTTTTACACTCGCCTCTGAGAGCCATCTAAATTGGTGTTCATGTCTATCACTATGGATACAGCACAGGGGGCTTACCTACTCCCCATGTGAGGGACATTTGGGTTGTTTGAGTTTTTCCCATATGCAGAATGTTTTATAATCAGCTTTTTTAGTTAGCATAGAAAATAATGGATTTCGTTATGACATTTTCATATGCATACATTATTGTCCCTTGCTTGTATTTACCTCTTGCTACCCTCCTCCACCCCTCACTGGCTCACCGATGTCCCAAGTGCCCCCATCTCTCCACATAGAGTTAAACCTAGATTCTGTGGTTGTAAGAGTGTGCCCAGTTTTTGATGGCTGCACATAGCTGTTGTAAACATTTCTGTATAGTTTTGTTGTTGTTTGATTAACAAATGGTTTCTCTTCTCTTGGGTGGATATTTAGGAGTGGAATCATGGGTTGTATGTGAATTACATGTTTGATGTCACAAGAAACTGTCGAACTTTTCCAAGTGACTGTACCATTTCACAATCCCAGCACCAGCAGTGAGCTATCTGGTGACTCTGCTAAAGCTTGGCCAGGTCTATTTTTATCTTAGCGACTCTTTTTTTAAAAAAAGTATTTATTTATTTATTAATTATGTATACAATATTCTTTCTGCGTGTATGCCTGAAGGCCAGAAGAGGGCACCAAACCTCATTACAGATGGTTGTGAGCTACCATGTGGTTGCTGGGAATTGAACTCAGAACCTTTGGAAGAGCAGGCAATGCTCTTAACCGCTGAGCCATCTCTCCAGTCCTATCTTAGCCATTCTTACAGGCATGTGTGATTTGGCTCTGTTTTCACTTAGAACCTTGTGCCTTGGTCCTGGCTTATGAATCGTGCTTTCTAGAGAGATCTCTCATTCTGAGAATTCATTACTGCCCCTACAATTCCTCCTTCCCAGCAGCTCCTCCATCAGGACAGGTGGAACCTAGTATCTTTGACTTCCTGCTGGTTGCATGCCGTAATGCAGAGAACGTTCAAGTGTGTCCTTGGCAATTGGTTGTAGTCTTTTTTCAAGAACAATTTCACACAGAACACCGGTAGTCGAGTCAGATGGTGAGGGAACTGCTGGGGTTACAGCTGGACCCTCTCTTCATGGCTGACCCTAGATGTCCCTGAGCATGCCAGGCCTGGCTCCTGATTGTGGCACGAATGCCATTGACTCTTAAACTTAGAACATCTCTTGCTTCTGTGGGACTCCTGTAGGGAGAGTGAGACAGAGGGGAGTGGTACCTGCCACATCTCCCTATTTTACAGACTCAGGAAAACAGAACAGGTATCATAGCTGTGAAGATACCAAGTCAACTATTAGGTGTGACTTATACCCTTGCTATGCAACAGTACTTGAAGTAACCAACAAAAGTCTTTAAACGAGGAAAATACACAATCAAACCTGTTCTTAGAGCTTCAGAGTGCCTGTGACTGTCTCCACAACTGCTTTACCAGCTACGTGGCTTCCATTTCTCTGCTTCAGAGATGGCCACTTGGGTGGGCGATTATGAAGAACCAATGTTCATCTTTCCAGGTGTTCCTAATGGTTTTCCATCCCAGTTTGATTTCTTTGATAACTTTAAGCCGGTCCTGGTGACAGTTCAAGTGACGAACAAGTTCCATCTAGTGGTTGTTTTAAGTATATGCTTAGAAATGCGTGTTATGGGCCAATGAGAGAGCTCACATTTACTGCTTGATGAACTTGGATTGGAGCCCCAGAACCCATGTGGTACAAGGAGAGAACTGGTACCTGAAGGTTGTTTTCTGACCTCCTCATGAATGATGTCAGGTTTGGTTTCCAAAGTGAGAACTGATTGCTGGAGGGATTCAAGCTGAAGATATGTTACATGAGGACTTGCATCTCCAGAGGCCTGGCACTAGGCTTCTGCAGCCCCCGTAACCCAGCTTCCAGCCTCTGTGAGTGGAAATGGTAAATACATCATAGGCCTGGGAGACTGGCACCCCTAGCTTTAGAGAACAAGCATTATAGCTCTCGGGCAACTGATATTAGGGATTTCAGGTTGGGGTGTCTGAGACCTTGGTCCTTACAGCTTAGAAGGTCCTGAGACCTCGTCCAGCAACCGGGACCCACAGGTTTTCTTCTCTGGCTTGTCACAAAGTCTCTTGATTGTCACATGAGGCTCTTTGCCTTATCTTGTCTTTCTGTTTCCACTGTCCTCATCATTTCTACCCTAGCTGCCCTTTGTCACTGCAGTTACTGATGGCTGTTCCCTTTCCAGCTGCTGCCACCCCTCTGCGGATGGTTCTGTTGCCTTCCCTTCCTGTTACCAGCGTAACTCATTCTACTAAGGTCAAAGATCAGATTCAGGTGAGAAGAGACCATCTGAACTGGAGAGGCCCAGAGAGTGTTTAGGGTGAAGTGCTTTATCTGATGCTGGATGCATGCACTGTAAACTCGTCTCAATTCATAGACTATACTCCATCAAGAATAAACTCCAAGGAGCTTAGTGGTTAAGAGCACTTGTTGCTCTTCAAGAGAACCCATGTTCAGATCTCAGCACCCACACCTCATGGCTCACAGTTACCTATAACTCCTTGGAAGAGATCCGATACCCTCTCATCCCTGGACACTTACACACACACACACACACACACACACACACACACACACACACACACA
>NW_004949096.1:36248014-36253311 GCF_000317375.1 Microtus ochrogaster
GCAGGAGAATTGCCATGATTTTTATAGGTCAGCCTAGTCTATATTATGAATTCTATGCTAGCCCAGGCTAAAGAATGAGATTCTGATTCAAACCAAAGACAATCAAACCAACCAAACAAAACTTCCCAAACGAAATAAACAAATAAAAAAGTGTGAACCTTCTGTAAGCTGCGGACTTGAGGCTTTAGTGCAGGTTAATTGGTTGTAACTAACATCCCACTCTGGGAGGTGAATAATAATAACACAAGAGGCTATGCATTTGCATGGGCAGAAAGTATATGGGAAATCTCTGTATCTCCTGTTCAATTTTGCAACGAACCTACACTGCATTAGGAAGGTCCATAAAAAAACCAAACCCAAACAAACAAACAAAAGCTTTAATGAAAGCTAGCCTGTCTGCTGTCTATCATACTTATTTCTGTTTCCGCCCATTCAGACATTCTCTTTCCCAGCCTTGTGTGTGTTAATAAATAATTTCTTCTATGTTGAGAGAATACCTTTACCTGTCATATCCTTTCTGTCTCTCTATCTCTGTCTCCTTTCTCTGCCTCTCGCTGTCTCCCCACCCCCGCCCCCTGTGCTGGAGTTGGGATCTGGGGCCCTGTAGGCAGCAGGCAAGCACTGTGTCACCAAGCCACATCTCTCTTATGTCATATGAAGGATGCCTTTGTGAGAATGTCTTCATTGTTTCCTTTATTCATGAAAGACAGTTTCAAAGGATGTAAGACCTGCTCTGGTCATTCTTTTGTTCCTGAGCTAAGAAAAACAAACAAACAGACAAACAACCTGGAGCCCCCCCCCCCCCCGCCCCAGGCCTCTGTGGCTTCAGAGGAGAGATTTGTTACTACCCTGTGAGTCTTTCCCTTTGCATTGGTTCTCTCAAGTTGTCTTCTTAATTTTTGCTTTTGGTTTTTAGACTTTGAATTGTGCTACATCGCAGTCCATGAACGAAAGTTCTTCTCATGTGATAGGCTCTTCTCCCAAAGACCCCCACCTCCAAATGCATCACTTGGGTGATGAAAAACTGAAAAGGGAGAGGACCAGCTGGGTGGTGGTGGTGCACCCTTTAGTCCCAGCACTGGAGACAGAAGCAGGTTGATCTGTGAGTTCCAGGCCAGTGGTCTGGTCTGCAGAGCCAGTAGATAGCCAGTACAGAGCCAGGTCTAAACACAGAAACCCTGTCTCAGAGGGAAAGAACGAGAAGGGAAAGGACACAAATCTTCAGACCTAGCACGTTCTCATGAGTTCACAGACTTGCTCTCTGTCACTCCCATAGGTGCTATTTTCATCAGAGAGGTGTTTTAATTAATTTTAGCTACCATATTTTTCAGTTGTATAATTACTATGTAATGCCCCCCTAAACAACTTATATTTCTTTGGCAAGATTTTTTTCCTGTTTGTTGTTTTAAGATCATGACTATAATGTATCAGTGTCTGCGTCATCTTGGTATTGCTGTGATACCATCTGAGATAGAGGCTAATATCAACTGTGGATGAGGCTCTTCTAGGCTTCTGCTATGATTTGCATGGAACTATTAGATGACACAGAGGAACCTCTCCTCCTGGGCTTAGGCTTGTTGAGAAATAGACACCAAGATGGAGCTAGACATGCCAGAGACTTGATGGAGGAAAATACCTGTGAAGGGCAAAAGTATTGAGGGATTGGTGAAAGATGCTACCAAAATATCAGAAGGCAGGATGGACCCTGTGGTAGGAGACAGGCAGGAAGAGTGCCCAGGACTTTGTCACAGTTAGGACAGAATGCAGGTGGGATAGGAGAAGGGCAGAAATTTCTTACCAGGCAAGGGTAGTTTGACGCTACTAGGTCAAGCTCAATCATCTGCCTGGACAGCCAAACAGGAGAGTAACTTCCCAGTGACTCTAACTTCATTCAATCAAAAGCAGAGCAGTGGAGTCAGGGATTCAGTGACTCTGAATAATTCTCCCCACATTATCACAATCCTCTCCTTATACCAACAGGTTCTACTCTGCCCCGTCTCCACAGATCCTGCCTGCCCTTGGGTTATCCCAGGCTATCTTTAAAGCTCTGCAGAGGAGCTGGAGTGGTGGCAGCCTCATTTTAACTCCGTCTTATCAGGAAACCCTCCCCTTTGTCCTTCCAGCTGACCTTGGGTGCAGGGCCAAAGTGTCTGTTCTCTCAGAGCTCTGGATTTGGTTCTGGCAACTTACAGAGTCAATGTCCTAATGCCCACATGCTATCTGTTCTGTGCAGGTATGATTTAAGTTTGGATGAAATGAGAGATTTGACAAATCAGCGAGTGAAGTTTGTCCTAAATCACCCTCTGTTAAAGCGTGTATTTCAGGAACAGGTAAGTGACATCATTATTTTTGCAGGAATGTGTGTGTGTGTGTGTGTGTGTGTGTGTGTGTGAATATTTATCTGTTTCTGTAGTGTGTGCCTGTAAGAAAGCAAGGCATGTGTTATTTGCTTTTGTGACTTGTGTAAGCTCATGGCCCGACAAAGCAGAGTATATTCCTCAGCTCCCTTTCTGCTTTAAGCCCCAGACTGGGTCAGCTTTCCTGGACTCCATATTTACTGTTAGGTATAATCTTAAAAAGAGCCTCTCTGCCGATGCAAATAATTCCAATCAGACTGTTAAGTTGGGAGCGTAGCCCTCAGCCCCTGGCCTGGGAGTTGCATTGCTCTGGACTCCAAATGCCCCCAGGGAGTCAGGACCACTCTCACAGGGTATTTAAGTGGCCTCCTGGAGGAGAAACATCGGCTCCCTGCTGTCCTGTCTCCCAGCGCCCTGTGCTCAGCCACCGAGAGCGTCTTACTTAAGAAAACGATGGGCATTTTGATTTGGTTTGATTTGACCTAATTGGATTTCTGCGGAGTTACTCTTTTTTTTTTTTTTTTTTTTTGGTTTTTCGAGACAGGGTTTCTCTGTAGCTTTGGAGACTGTCCTGGAACTAGCTCTGTAGACCAGGCTGGTCTCGAAGAGACTCACAGAGATCCGCCTGCCTTTGCCTCCCGAGTGCTGGGATTAAAGGCGTGCGCCACCACCGCCCGGCTGAGGAGTTACTCTTATTCTTATCACAGTCCAAATAAAAGATGCCCACGTTTACTAAATGCAGCGCTCCCAGGTGGCCGGGAGAACATGGCAAGGAGAAGGGAGGGGGGGCCGGGAAGGCCGGGGGTGGGGGAGTGGACTGGGCACCTGGCGGGAGGGAGTAGGGGGGGGGGAGGACACCATGCAAAACCCGAGACGCGTGTTCTTTTCCTAGGTGGAGGCCTAAATAGCCTGTGGGAGCGGTCCTGACCCTTCCTGGGGAGGGTTCAGCGCTTGGCAGGCTTCCGGGAGGTGAAGTCCGTACCAAGGCAACCCCCAGGGGGAGGGGCCTTAGGATGGATGCCAGGGACTGGGGTGAGACTTCCAATCATTTGCTCCTCCCAGGCTGGAGAAGAAAAGATCCACAGAAGTAACTAAACGTCCAATTATAAAACTGATATAACTCAGGTCATCAAATAAAACTTGCTGACAAATGGGAAACAACTCATTAAAAAGAAAGTTTGAAACATTTTAGACTTGTCCAAAGTTTATGAGTGTTGGTCTTCTAAGAATTGCCATTTTTATTTCACTGGTACCGTTTTAGTCAGCTTAGCTTCATGATAGAGAAGGAAAGGAAGAAAGACGATGAGATGAAAGATTCCCTCTGTAACACTAGCGTTAGAAACTGTCTACTGTAGCGGTTCTATATCACGTCCTTTCCGTTCAGCTCAGTGGCTTCCTTAGAGGTACTTTCCTTTTAGAGAGCCACAGGGGAGGGGCCTGAATGGAAGACGACTTCAGTGTGGGAGATGCTGAGAGCTGAGAGTACCTCGCAGGAAGCTCGGCCTCCTCCTGCCCAGGGAGTGACTGAAGATTGAGAGGTGGGGTCCTCCTCTCGGTAGCTCTCAAGCAGCGCCAAGTCAGCGCTGGATGTAGTAGGGTTCAGATCCAAATGAGAATAAATCCTTCAACCCCGCCCCCCACCTCCGAGTAACGGTCCTGAGGAGATGTAGGGGCTGACTTGCACGTCTCGGGGGCTGATTTCACTGCCTAAACACAAATTTCCCTCAAAGTAGTCAGCCATCTTGAAGTGGGCGGCACTGCCCTTCAGTGGAGAGCACGTGGAAAGATGCTCACTTGAAACTGACAACCCCTACATAACGGAGCACATGGATGGAAAAAGCAAAACAAAACCATGTTTCATTACAGCCTTTGCTCAAGATTTTAAAGTTAATAAATTGCCAATCAATATACACTTAGAGTTGTGAGTATTGACACCGTATAAAAGGAAACATATAATTTGGGGCTCACAGTTGCAGAGGGTTCCAGTTCGTGGTCATCGTGGTGGGGAGCACGGCAGCAGGCAGACAGGCAATGGTGCGAGAGCAGAAGCTGAGAGCTTGCACCTTGATTCACAAGCGCAGGGCAGAGAGAACTAACTGGGAATGGCTTTTGAAGCCTCATCTCCTGCCTCCAGGGACACCTCCTCCAACAAGACCATTCCTTCTAAGCCTTCCCAGAGAGTTCCACCAACTGGGGACTAAGTATTCAAATTAATGAGCCTATTGGGGGCAGCTCAGTTTGTTTTCAGTCCTGCCATTAGAAACCAGAATTTATTCATCCACTGTGGGGCTGGTGGGAAGGTAGACTCCTGGCATGAGACCAGGCCTCTGCTCCCTTAACCAACCCTTTACACCTGGCGCTTAAACTAATGCCAACACCCCAGACACTGATGTGGAAGTTGATCCTTTAGTGAGGCCTGAGAACTGCTTTCCTACCTGCTGAATCTGGAGGAGCCTTTGTAACCAAACTCTTAATGAAGTAGGCTAACCCAGATTCAGTTACCTCCCTGTTTTTGTAACTCCCCTAGTGGCTCTAGGCAGCCTGGACCACTTTCTGTCCTGGATGAATGGATCTAATTCCTCCATAAGGCACAGGAGTGCCCTTGAGTATCCTTCTGGTTCATCTTCTGTTAGTTATTTTGATGAATTTGGTTCCCCTCTCTGTCTGAGTCCGAAAAAAAAAAAAAACCAAAAAACAAAAACCAATGAAACCAAAGGAAAGCAAACTAGCTGTCAGTCCAGCAGGCTCATCTCACTGGGCAGATGTCAGGAGACTTGGCAGTGCATCTGTGTTGGAAGGTTCTCGGATCCCACCCTTAGACAGCTGGACAAGCTGCCTACATCCCAGGATCCTAGAAGTGTTACATGATTCATTCTGCCTTTCAATAAAAAATATTGAGTCATGGCTGTCCTGCCCAATCAGAAAGCATACTGGGCTCTT
>NW_004949096.1:36253669-36261418 GCF_000317375.1 Microtus ochrogaster
TCCAGTGAGTTCAGAGGCAGAGTGTAAGTGTAATGACCATGTTTTCAGGCACATGAGTAGGGAGCCTCACGTGTTCCAGTTCTCCACGGACAGTTCACAAGCCAAGAATAAGCCATTAAAAATATTTCCATCCTGTCTCTTCTCTGTAAGACAAAATGTTTCAATAATCTTAAAGGGGAAAAACACTGAGACCAACTAAAATGTGTGTGAGTGTGTGGATATTTCTCCCTCCTCTCCCTCCTTCCCTTCTTCCCTCTCTCCTTCCCTCCCTCCTTCTCTGTCTCTCTCTTTATTTCTCACTTTCTATATTTCTCTGTATCTATATGTTTCTCTGTATGTTTCTCTTTCTGTGCCTCTCTCTGAGCCTCCCCCCCCATGTGTGTGTGTGTGTGCATATAAACACATAGGATACGCAGTGTGAATACCATCATTGCTTACTGTACTGGCACCTCTTATACTGGTCTCTAGTAACATCAGCTTTGTGTATCTCAGCCAAGAACTTTCTTGTTCCTCTGGCAATTTCAGGATTGGGTCCTAGGTGGAGGAACTGCAGACTCTCTATCTCGATGAAGAGATTAAAACCTTAGGGTAATTGTCCTCTTTGTGGCAGGACTAGAATGGGAGTTTTCACTCCTTGCTTTGGAGCTGTTATGGTTTGCTGTGAAATGTTCTATGGGCTAGTGCACTCGAATCCTTGGCTCCCATCTGAGTTTTGTTTTGGGAAGTTATGAAACCTTTGGGATGCGGAATCTAGGTGGTGGCCATAGCCACTGGGCAAGCCTTGAGGGTTTCAACCAGACTGCCTTCCAATCCTATTCTCATTTAGTTCCTGATCTACTCAAGCTTTTGCCACCATGAATTCTGCCATGCTTTCTTTGCCTGCCATGACCGACTGAATCCATGAACCAAATAACGTTCTTTTTCAAGTCATTTCTGTCAGGCGTTTGCCAAGGTGGGAGAAAAGTAACTAATATAGGTCATGAGTGGCAGCATCTTTAGAGACACTTGTCCCTGGAAGTTGATAGAGACTGATGGTTTCTACCATCATTAAAACAAAGAACGACAACACAAACTTAAAACTTACATAATTTGCAGCAACAACATTAAGAACTGTAAATGGGTAATTGTGCTAAATATTCATCACGTTGTTCACGGTGTTTCCAAGTACAGGCTAAAAACAAAAACAAACAAAAAAGAAAGAAACTGGTAATTGAATTGAGGTGAGTTGTGTCATTGTACACTAAACTAGTAGAATGTATTCAAGCCCAGTCCATTGACTAACTAGGCTCTTCAGTCTGATGCTACTATCTATTACAGTCAGCTGGGGAGCATTAAAGATTCCGCTAACAAGTCCCCACTCTGATCCAGAAACTATTTCCAGTTAGGAACTTCTCTCAAAGGAAAGTTAGTTTTCTCCTATAGAGCCACACTGGTTATACAAACAACTCTTAAGGGCAGGTCCCATGCGCAACAACAGATGGTTAACATAAAACAAACTCAGTAGTATTTTGTTTTTGTTTCTGTTTTCTCCTAATTCTTTGTCTGGGCACTTAAAACAAACCTCTTTTGGTTATATACCATGGTTTCCAATTTTGTGTTTTTATAGGATTTCTGTGTGTGTGTATCTGAATTTGTATGTGTTTTTTTTTTTGTCTCACCCCTGCCCCCATTTCTTTCTTTCTTTTGTTTTTAATTACTATTATTATTATTTTAGATGCCTGCTTGTTTTCTAATAAGAGAAAGAAAGGGTATGAATCTGGGTGGGTGGGGAAGAGTTGGGGGAGGAGAAACTATAATCAGAATATATTCAGTAGAAAAAATATAATTTCTTTTTTATTGTTTTTATTGAACTATATATTTTTCTCCACTCCCTTCCCTTCCTCCCCACTCCCCTTCTATCCTCTCCCATGATCCCCACGCTCCCGATTTACTCAGGAGATCTTGTCTTTTTCTACTTCCCATGTAGATTAGATTCATGTATGTCTCTCTTATGGTCCTCTTTGTTGTGTAGGTTCTCTGGGAGTGTAAATTGTAGGCTGGTTTTTCTTTGCTTTATGTCTTTATGAGTGAGTACATATTATATTTATCTTTCTGGGTCTTAGTTACCTCATTCAATATGATGTTTTGTAGCTCCATCCCATTTGCCTTCAAATTTCAAAATGCCATTATTATTATTACATTGTGTAAATGTACCACATCTTCTTCATCCATTCTTCAGCTGAGGAGCATTTAGGTTGCTTCCAGGTTCTGGCTATGACAAATAATGCTGCTATGAACATAGCTGAGCACATGTCCTTGAGGTATAATTGAGCATCCTTTGGGTATATATGCAAAAGTGATATTTCTGGGTCTTGAGGAAGGTTGTTTCCTAATTTTTGAGAAATCGCCATACTGATTTCCAAAGTGGCTGTACAAGTTTGCACTCCTACCAGCAATGCAGGAGTGTTCTCTTTACCCCACATCCTCTCCAACATAAGCTGTCATTAGTGTTTTTGATCTTGGCCATTCTTACAGGTATAAGAAGGAATCTCAGAGTTGTTTTGATTTGCATTTCTCTGATGGCTAAGGATGTTGAACATTTTAGATTCATCTGTTGAGAGTTCTCTGTTTAGATCTGTGCCCCATTTTTAAAATTGGATTATTTGTTTTTTGATGACCAATTTCTTGAGTTCTTTGTATATTTTAGAGATCAGTACTCTATCTGATGTGGGATTGGTGAAGATCTTTTCCCATTCAGTAGGCTGCCATTTTGTCTTGTTGACCGTGTGTCCTTTGCTTTACAGAAGCTTCTCAGTCTCAGGAGGTCCCATTTATTAATTGTTTCTTTCAGTGTCTGTGCTACTGGGGTTATATTTAGGAAGTGGTCTCCTGTGCCAATGTGTTCAAGTGTACTTCTCATTTTTTCTTCTATGAAGTTCAGTGTAGCTGGCTTTATGTTGAGGTCTTTGATCCATTTGGACTGGAGTTTTGTGCATGGTGATAGACATGGATCTATTTTCATTCTTCTACATGTTGATATCCAGTTATGCCAGCACCATTTGTTGAATATACTTTTTTTTCACTTTATATTTTTTGCTTCTCTGTCAAAAAATCAGGTGTTCGTAGGTGTGTGGATTGATATCTGGGTTTTCCATTCGGTTCCATTGGTCCTCCTGTCTGTTTTTATGCCAATACCAGGCTGTTTTCAGTACTATAGCTCTGTAGTTGAGTTTTAAATCAGGGATTGTGATGCCTCCAGAAGTTCCTTTATTGCACAGGATTGTTTTTGCTATCATGGGTTTTTTGTTTTTTCCATATGGAGTTAAATATTATTCTTTTGAGGCTGTGAAAAATTTTGCTGAGATTTTGATGGGCATTGTGTTGAATCTGTAGATTGCTTTTGGTAAGATTGCCATTTTTACCCAAGCATGGGAGATCTTTCCATTTTCTGGTGTCTTCTTCAAAGTCATACAGGTCTTCCACTTGTTTGGTTAGAGTTACTCTAAAATATTTTATGTTATTGGTGGTTATTGTGAAAGGTGATGTTTCTCTGATTTCTTTCTCAGTCCATTTATCATCTGTATAGAGGAGGGCTACTGATTTTTTCTAGTTAATCTTGTATCCTGCTACATTACTGAAAGTGTTTGTGAGTTGTAGAAGTTCCTTGGTAGATTTTTTGGGATCACTTATTTAAATTATCATATCATCAGCAAATAGTGAGAGTTTGACTTCTTCTTTTCTGATTTGTATCCCCTTGATCTCCTTTTGTTTTCTTATTGCTCTAGCTAGAACCTCAAAGTACTATATTGAATAGATATGGAGAGAGTGGACAACCTTGTCTTGTTCCTGATTTCAGTCAGATTGCTTTGAGTTTCTCTCCATTTAGTCTGATATTGGTTGTTGGCTTGCTGTATCTTGCCTTTATTATGTTTAGGTATGTTCCTTGTATCCCTCTTCTCTCCAAGACCTTTATCATGAATGGATATTGTAATTTAGTCGAAAAAAATACATTTTCAATAAAAAATTTCTTCTGTCTAGACTTTTGCCCTGACCAATGAAATTGGCATTTAAATCCACTGGTTGAATCAGAATGTACCTGGGGTTTAATACTGCTGTGCCAAACGCTGTCTTCCCGGGGCCCTTGCAGTATTCTCCCAAATTGTTCCTATCATCATTTGGTCTTTCTTCCAGTCATGGTCCATGAAAGGCTCATGAGGACATTCTAACTCAATAGTTCCTCTCCCAGGAAGGAGGCAGCTGGGTGTCAGACTATTCTTGGCCATGTATGGGGCTGGCTGGGGACTAAATCTTGGATAATGATACCCACTCATGGCTGCTCCATACCATCTTTCCTAAGTCTATCTGTAAGACCCTGTGCCACCATCATCCTGTTAATCTGCACAGGGAGGGACACTCAAGTATTGTCTGAAGATACATGGGCATCTCTGGGATGTTTGCAGGCACTATGTGAAAAGTAAATGCCCAGTTCCCTATGTGTGTGGTGCAGGGTTTGCATTACAGACTAACACAAATGGCAACTCACAGCAAAAGCAGACAAGAAAGTCAAGGGTCTTTAGTTAGGTCAGATATTCAAACAGTTTGTAAAATGTAAGATAACTCTATTCTTCTTACTGATTCTTTTTTTATTTTGGAAGTTATGTTACTTATAGAGCTATTTGCTTTGATATGCAATGAGTTTATTGTTATTTGCAGTGAATAAAGTGCCAAATTTATCCATTCTAATTAACAATAATATGGTAAATTTCTAGATATAACCACAAAGAAAAGCTCTCAATAGTTTTTCTTCTTTTTACATTTATTACTTACTTACTTATTTATTTGTTTTGTGTGTGTATGTGTGTGGACACACATGTGCCACGGGATGCATGTAGAGGTCAAAGGCAGCTCGTGAAAGTCAGTTCTTTTTTTCCACCATGTGGCTCCTGAGGATCAAAGTCTGGTCGTCAGGCTTGGTGGCAAGCCCCTTAACCAACTAAGCCATCTCCCTGGCCCCTCAATCGTGTAAAGGGGTTCAGGAACCTTGGAGTTTGAGAAGTACTGACTTAAAGCACCGATAGTTCCAGGAAGTTCATTCACTCTTAGGATCTTTGAGAGGACTTGGAGAAGACCCACAGTCTGATACCTGTGTTTATCCTAATTATATATTACTTTCATCAGAAAACTCACTTTTGGGTGTTTTATATTTAGAGAGAAGTGGGTTGGTGACTAAGATGGTGTGATATTTTAAGGTCAAGTCACCTCACCTCAGAAGGTGTTTGAGAATGGGGAAAATGGTTGGTTACTTTCCTGATAACCTCTGAGAAATAAGACTTTCCCAGAAAGTCGTGAGTACATTTCAACACTCTTGCTGGGCAGGAAATTTGTCCAGAGACCAAAGAAGTCAGTCTGTTATTGGTCCTTCATGACATCTCATCCTGTTCAGGCCCCAAACACCAACACCGGTCCTTATTGGTCATCTGGATCGTGACAGAGAAGCCTTCCCCCACCAGTCCCTGTGTTGGCTCCCGACTTGCTCTCTCTGAGATCTTTCCTCTTTGACCTTGGCCTTGGCTTCATTTTTGGCCCTCTGGCTTCTGTTTGTCCTGGATCCCTGGCTTTTCCTAGCAGGCTGTGACAGCCCGCCCTGGATCTTGGTCCTCTGTGCTGCTTTTGGCAGGAGTCTTTGTCCCAGCTCCAGCTCCACAGACTTGGATACTGGCCACTTGGCCAGCACTCTAGCCAGGCCAGCCCTGATCCCATGGGATATTGTGGAAGAGTTGAGCAGAGATGACAGGATGGAGTGGACTGTTTATAGAAGTCCCTCTGTGTAGATTGGCATTCGAAGTGTGTTGTCATCTGTGAGGACCACAGGGATTTCTTCCAAGAGCCTGCCGGGGAGTAAGTTGCCTGCCAAGGGACTCCAGCTGGGATCCTGGTGCTGCTGCTTATTTCTTGATACTGAGACCATTCTTCATAAATAAAATCTTTTTATTTGAAAACCTAATTACTACGTTTGTAGTAAAGTATTGTGTAAAAGGTAACAATAATTATGACTTGCTACCATTTGTTAGGTTCCGTCTGTGTGCCAGGTGAGGTAATTCACTCGTTTTACAGTTATTGACTAGCTCCTTTTGTGAGCCAAACACTAAGGGGAGGGAGTAAAGCAGGCATTTGTAGAGCTTATAGCTTAGTATAGGAGGAGACACTATGGAGTAATAAATATATACGTTTATGGCACAGCAGACAGTGACAGACCTGTGACTAAAATCAGACATAGGGTGGAGAGAAAAAAGATAAAATTGTCTTTGCTGATAGATGACATGATCTTACTGTAATAATTCCACAGTAATAAGTGAGAGCTAGTAAATCCAGCAAAGTTGCAAGATAAGATCAATATGCAGAATTATTTTTCATTTCTGTATGTTAAAAAGCACAATCAAAAGTAAATAATTGTATTTACTAAAGCATGAAAATAACACAACACTGGGGGATAAAATGAACTGAAGAGGTGGAGCACTTACACATTGAGGACTACTTGGAGGGCATCAAAATGTTCCTTCTTGTTGATACAAAGAGTCATTGTGTAGCCTGATTGACCTGGAACTCTCTCTATAGACCAGGTTGGCTTTGAACTCACAGATCTACCTTCTGCCTCTGCCTTCAGAGTACTGACTGGCATGCACTGTCATGCCTGGCTTCCAATTTTGTGCATCAAGGTGATATGGATTGAATGTATCCCTCCAGACTTCCATGCTGGAAACTTAAGGTCCACCAGAGTAGTTTTGAGAGGTGGAGCTTCTAGGATGTGGTTAGAATATGAAGACTCTGCTCCTGTGTTAGTCAGGGTGCTCTTCAGAGGAACAGAACCAATAGAATGAATCTCTCTCTATATAAGAGGGATTCATTACTGCAAATTTCAGGATGTAGCCCAGCTAGTCTAATCATGGCTGTTTAGCAATGGAAATGTCAATAATTGATTAGTGTTCAGTCCTCCAGGCTGAATGTCTCAGCTGGTTTCAGTGTATCCCAGGATCCCGAAGAAGTAGATTCAAATACCAGTGAAGGAATGGACTTGCCAATGAGAGCCAGGGCAAACAGACAAAGAACAAAAGCTTCCTGCTTCCACATCCTTTATATAGGCTGCCACCAGAATGTGTGGCCCAGATTAAAGGTGGATCTTCCAACTTCAAGTGATTTAAGAAAAATCCCTCACAGATGTGTTCAGCTGCCTGGGTTTTTGTCATTTCCAGATGTAGTCAGGCTGACAACGAAGAATAGCCATCATAGCTTCCATCAAAGGATGAATGCCATTGTCTCAGGAGTGGGTTAGTTATGGGAGTTGGTTCTTTATAAAGGGTGTATTTTTGTTCTGCCTTCCACCATGGGATGGTACAACAGGATACTTGTAAGACACAAGACCTTCAGCCTTGAACTTTCTAGGCCCCTTAACTATAAGAATAAATTTCTTTTCTTTATACATTACCCAATCTCTGGCATTCTGTGATAGCAGAGCAGACTGAAGGAACACGGGCATCAGAGTGAAGAGACAGTCCATGGGATGGAAGAAATACTTGCAAATCACGTTTCTAAGACAGTCATAAATGTAAGGAACTCACGCAATTCAACTATAAACAACTATATTAAATAACAGATGACATCATCCTCCCCCCCCCCTTTTTTTGAGACAGGGTTTCTCTGTGGCTTTGAAGCCTGTCCTGGAACTCACTCTGTAGACCAGGCTGGCTTCATACTCATAGAGATCTGCCTGTC
>NW_004949096.1:36261819-36285531 GCF_000317375.1 Microtus ochrogaster
GAGTGCTGGGATTAAAGGCGTGCGCCACCACCGCCCGGCTGAGCAACACATTTCTTTACACCAATGATTCTCAACCTTCCTAAGGCTGCATCCCTTTAATACAGTTCTTCATGTCATGATGACCCCAACCATAAAATTATTTTTAGTGTTATTTCATAACTGTGATTTATATACTGTTATGGATCACAAATATCTGATATACAGATTAGCTGATATTAGACCCAAAGTGGTTGTGACCCACAGGTTGAGAACCACTGATTTACACCCTTTAACACAGCTGTCTATAAAAAAATGAGACAAACCCTCAAGGATGTAATATGTGAACCCTTATGTGTTGCTGGTGCTGGATAAAGCCATGTAGCCTCTGTTTAAGACACTATGGCATTTCCTTAAAAATTAAACGTTTCGTTAAAAATTAAGTCACATGATACAGAAATCCCATTTCTTAACATATGCCCCAACACTTGAAAGCAGACTCAGGTAAATGTTTGTGTATGTGTTCTGGTCAGAGTTATCCACAGGAACAGGGCTTTCCTCAGGACTTCTTTATGTCAAAGCTGCCTGGAAGGTGCTATTCAGTTACTCCTTCCCGGAAACACCCCCACAAACCCTTGCAAGCTTGGTTCTTAGTTGATTCCAGATCCAACCAAGTTGACAACCCACATTTACCATCACATCACTTTAACAGCATCGCTGTACACAATAGCTAATGTCTGTCAGCAGAGGGAAGAATGAGCAAAATGAGGCAGGTAATGCCGAAAAGAATTAGGTTTTAAAAGTAAGGGAAACTTGACTGCTGTTACGTGGCTGACTCCTGCAGACATTGTGCCTAAAGAGAGTGAGGCTGTCGTTACTGTGACTCTATGAGAGGTGTAGGGGTAAGCAGAGTCAGGGAGACAAAGACGAGAAGGGTGGTTGTCATAGGCTGGGAGAAAGGAGGATGAGAAGGTTTTAATCGGTTCAGCTTTCCTCATAGGATAAAATGGGAAGGTTCTAGAAGGACTGAGTGGAGCAGGACATGATCTGATAGTTCGCCAGGAGCCTTCCTAGCTGCTGGGACAGGACTGAAAATGACAAAAGTTGAGGGGATTTTCAGTCCCCGAACAGAGAGCTGGTGCTGGCCAGGACCAGAGTGGCTGTGGTCAAAGTGGCTGAATTAGAGAGTCTTCTGAAATCCGATTGGAAAAGCAGTAGGAGCAGCTGATGGATGGCGAGACACAAAGGGGAGAGAAGGATGAAGACTTTTCCGTGCTTGGCTTGACACTAAGTCAGGAGTTAGTTTTTAGCTATGATCAGAAACTTGAGATGTATAGGGGCAGGATGCAGAAAATCGTGAGTACAGGGATGAATTAGGAGCTGCGAAGCTGGATGGAGTCCCAAATGTGTTGACAGAAGAGAGGAGGCTCAAGGACTGGGTCTGGTGGATTCTGGAAAAGGATCAGAGTGGAGACTGGGGTGGGAGGACTGGCCGGAGAAATAGGTCACGAGCAGAAAAGAGCTGAAAGAATTTTTTCATATGTTATGCAATACGCTGCACAAACTGGGCATGGTGGTACATGCAATTACCCAGGTAATCTCATCAAAAAGCTGAAGCAGGAGGATAAAAAATTTAAGGCTACTTTGGGCTGCATGACAAGGTCTTGTCTCAAAAACACACTCCACCCAGGAAAATCATAAAGTAAATTTGATTCTCTATTTTACGGGCCACAGGCCATGGGGCTAATGGTTAGAGAACAGGTTAAATTATCTAAAGTTAAATGCTAGAAGTAACAGAGGTGAAAGTCAAATTATACCTGTATTGATTCCATAGCCAAATGTGGTAAAGCTCTGCCCCACACAGTCTTTCTGTTGTGATGAGGCAGAAACAGAGGCTGGGAGAACAGAACTGCAGAACTCAGGAGGAGCAGAAGGCATTCTCTGTCTTTCAAGTGTCCCTGATCTATTGGGCCAGGGCTGGTGTGGAAACGGTCAAGTGAGGGGCTGTGCAAAATCAGCCCAGCTGGGCAAGCCAGGATGGATGCCAGCCATAGGAAGCTGTGAAGGCTTCCACTCCTAACTTCAAGGTTTACATGAAGGTAGGGGAAGCTACTCTAACGTAGGGTAGGACTTTTGGGTATGGGAGCAAGATGTTGTGATTTGGGATGGTCTCAGCATGGGTATGGGTAACACTGGAGGCTCCTCTTGGCATCTTCCTTGCTACATACCAAAAGTGGGCTTGAATGCAGGACCCAAGGCCAACTATCAGAACCTACCATCAGGACCAGTGAACAGGCAAGGGATGACATGCAATTGGAGAAATCAGGTTTCAGATTTCTGCTGGCCATGTCCAGTTGAGGTCATGAGTTCTGGGTCATACTGGATTAACCACTACAGCATTAATTTCTCTGCTTCCTGCACTGAGATCAGCTTTATCTTAACCCATGTTTTAAGCCTGCTTCTTCACCTTCTATTTATGCTGTAAAGTTTGGAGAAGTCAAACAATTATAAATAGAGATTATAGAAAAATTCACAAAATTCACTGGAAGAAATGTTGAAAATTTACATTATCAAAGTAAGAGATATTCACTTCAGGAAAATTAAAATTATACATACACACAGACTCATACATAATAATATATATAACTAATAATGGGCTTATGTATTCTAGTGTTGTCTTTTAAAGTGCACTTCATATATATGTGTGTGTGTATGTCTATATATACATATATATTTGTATATCGACTTTACATTAATTTGGGGTAGTCAAAATGTAGTTTTCTCTCCCATTTTGGAGTCAGATAGATGAAGGTTCATCCTTGGCTTCTTCATCAAGAAACCCAAGCCCTCGGGTGACTTTCTTGCTTCTCTGAGCCTTGGTTTCCATCACTCATGTTGAAGGGCGCATGGGAGGATCAAATGACATCCCACATGTTAGGTTCTGCATACAGCACTCGGCAATAGCAAGTGAGCACTCAATGATACTGTGATTTACTACCCGGTTTTTAAGACACAATCTTTCAAAATGTGAAGTGACTTGAGCGATATTTACCTGAGGACAAACATGGATAAGCCATCATTAATTTCCATTAAGACGATGGTCAGATGCTGGAGTTGGCACTCACAGGAAAGAAGTCCCAGGCACTGAGATGGCGAGGCCAATAGAAAAACTCATTATGGCATGCGGTCAGTATTGACTAATTCTGGGATTACTCTTTAACTGGAAACATTTCCAAATGCAGGTACAAGGGTAAGGACATGGGAGGCCTCTGTTGCCAAGGGAACGTATATCATGTTTGAGGCAAGAATCTGGGAGAATCTTGCTTTGTCAGAATGCTGCAGTAATGTTTTCATGACATGGACACTGCCCTTAGATAAAGCCATGGGAATATCACTTTTATCAGCCCTGGGAGGAAAAGTACATGAAGTACATAGCTAGCCTTTGCTACCAAATGTTTCCAGCCCTCTGTTCAGAGCCTCTCCTCTGTGATCTTAGTAACCGCCACAGGACATTAAAGCCAGACAGAGGCTGCACTGAAATGATTCAATTTTCTTGAGATGGTACTGGGGTCTCTGGAGGCTCTCATCACTGGGAAAGGCATGGTGTAAGACTGATTCTGGAGGTGTTCTGGAGCCATCATTACAATTTACTGGTTGATTCCAAATGCCTATGGATATGCGAAGGACCTAGAATGGTTAAAACAATTCTGTAACAGAGCAAAGCTGGTAGGCTCTCATTACATGAGTTCAAGGCTCATTAGAAAGCTTTATGTGATGCTGATAAAAGAGACGGACATAGTGGCTTGGCGGTGGTGGCGCACACCTTTAATCCCAGCACTGGGGAGGCAGAGGCAGGTGGAATCTCTGTGAAATCGAGGCCAACCTGGTCTACAGAGTGAGTTCCAGGACAGGATCCAAAGCTACACAGAGAAACCCTGTCTCCAAAAACAAAAACAAAACAAAAAACAGACAGACATATCAAGGGAACATAATTGAGAGTCATGGCAGGAATACACATTTGATCAGTTGCTTTATTCTTCATAGTGTTGCCAAAGCAACATAACAAGAAAAGAAACATCTTTGTAATAAATGATGCTGAAGCAAATAGAAAAAAAGTAAATCTATATTCCCTACTTCACGCTGCATGCAAAAATAATTAGAGTGTATTTTATAGTTTTTTGGAACACAAACTTTAAAATCAGCTCACGGAAGAACAAAGAACATCTTTTTGACTTTAGGATAGGCAAGAGTTCCTTAGAGAGGTGGAGAGAAAGAGAGGGGGAAGGGGAGAGGGAAGAGGAGGGGAAGTGGGAGAGGGAAAACGCATTACCTAGATCCCGTTGAATGTGCATAAGCAAAAGTGATAAATTGGTCTTCATTAAAAATGGAAAGTTGGTCATGACCTCCCATGAGGACATGCCTCTCACAAATGATCTCCTTCATCCCTCTTTAGACAAGAAGAAACTCGGGAAAAGGTGCCCATTGTAGGTCCCGGTTTCTACTTCATGGATGTGAAATGCCCAAAATGCTATAAAATAACAATGATTTTGAGCTGTGCACAAATGGTAGTCTTGTGTGTAGGCTGCTGTACTGTCTTCCATCAGCCCACAGGTGGAAAAGCAAGGCAGACAGAAGGCTGCATCTTCAAGGGGAAACATAGAGATCTGCTATATAAATGCCCCGAAGAGAGTATTTTAGGACAAACTGTCTTTCTTCTGTTTGAAGTTGAAATTACTACACAGATGTGTTTGATGGCATGGACTTCAAGTTCAGATATAATAAAAGTTTGAATTATTGTTTATACATTTATGGATTTACTACCCTTTAAAATGGTAAATTTACAAGACTATATAGTCATTGAGTTTGGTTTCAAATGTGAATGAAGGTAGCTATTGATATAGCAGACATACTAAAAAAAGATGCAAAAAATACATTGATTAATGATTGATCCCAAACAATGCAGCCAATGCTGCCAATGCAGCTAGTGCTGCCAATAATTTAAGGAGAGGGTAAATTTGCCAATAATGGCTATTACTTAAGCAATTAGCTAATTAAAGACAAGAAAATTTATGTGTATATATGATGTTAGAAATTTACGCCAGCAATATGGTCAATCAAATCAAACCCAGTCCAGGTTTCAGAACTTTGATCTGACTTCTTGAAAACTAACCAGCCCAAGCACATACTCGAGTTAACGCCAGGGAATGGCAAACTCCTACTGACGTTTCCCATCAGGTCTAATAATAAACATGGCTGTCTTCTGTGGAGACAAGGGAAGGGAAGTCATCATAATAAACAATTTCAAATGCTCCAAGATGGGTGAATTCAACACATGTGCTTGCACTTAGCTTCAAGCTTGTGAGTAAAAATGGCCACAATTGGATGTTACTAGTAATAAAATTATATTCCTGCATCAATAGTGTGAATTATCAGGATGAAGAAAACCATCTACACCTGATATTTCTAAGGGATTTACTATCATCTATCTATCTATCTATCTATCTATCTATCTATCTATCTATCTATCTATCTATCTATCTATCTATCCATCTATCCATCCGTCTACCTACCTATTTATCTAATAATTATTTAGACATAGGGTTTTTCTCTGTAGCTCTGACTGGTGTGAAACTTCTGTTCAGACCAGGCTGACCTGGATCTTTCCTCTGCCTCCTAAGTGCTGGGATTTCAGGCATATGCCACTATGCACATCCCTTTGATGGTTTGTGTCTAGAAAAGGCAGAGCAAGTGGTTGAAAGCAAAGGGATGTTTGTCCATGTGACTGTAGATAGCATGACTCAGAAAGATGGCATGGGGGCACCTTGACAGGATGATGTTGAGTCTTCTCTGGTGGTACGAAATAAAATGGTGATGAAGACTGGGTAACCAGAGTCTTTAATAATGAAGGACAGTGAGAAGTAGTAGCACGACATCCTCATGAGCTCTGAAGTTCTAGTTTCTGACCCTTGTTTGGACACTCATAAGGTGACTCTGGTTGGGTAAGTCACTTAATTTTCCTGAGCATAGGCTTTTCCATCTTTTATGTTGGGGTTATTCTAAGGATTGGTGAAACAGAGGACACTGAAAAAGTCTGCAGGTATCTGCTACAGTTGTTTTTCATTATCTGCTTGTAACTGACTCTTCAGTGCAACCCCGGGCCGGAGCCACGCCATGGTTTCTGCGAGAGCCTGGAGGTATTTTAGGAAATAATCAATACAAGATGTGTTGGGTTGCAGCCATGTTGAGAAGCATGCTTCTTGACAGAATGGTGTTTGATGGAATTAATAATACTTGAGAGAAACATTGTAAAAGCCTGAGGAAAGGAAAAATATGGAGGATGCCTAGGGAGAGAGTTGAAGTCAGTGTGGAAATCGTCATCCAGAGAAGGCTGGTCTTGTCTTGCGGCTGGTGGGGCAATACACATGCACAAGCCCACATGTGAATATGTGTATAGAAACACACACTAAGACATGCATGCATATGTAAGGGAACATGTACATGTCCACATATGTATATATAAGAACATGCACACACATACACATGGAGATTGATGCACATAATATATACAAGATAGATGTGTCCACATTTGGATACACAAATACATGTGTGCACAGATAGATGCACATACTTGCACACATAAGCAACCAGTATCAGTTTTGTTGGTGGGGGTGTCAGGAGAAACTGGCCCATAAGGACAGCTCACATGAATTCCAATAATGAATAATTGCAAATTGTCCACTCAACAGGCTAGCACCTTCTCTGGAAATGTTGCTTCTGGCTTGTTTTGAAAAGTGTGTGTGTGTGTGTGTGTGTGTGTGTATAGGTCAGAGGTCATTGTTGGGTGTCTTTCTCTGTCACTCTCTACTGTATATTTTGAGTCAGGCTCTCTCACTGAATGTGAAGCTCAGAAGATTGGCTGGTTAAAGAGCCCCTAGCATCCTCCTGTCTCTGCTAGAATCTCTAGTGCTGCTAGAATTTCATATATATATATATATATATATGCATATATATATATATGTTTAAATATATATATTTAAACAGTTGAGAACCATCTGCTGTCTGCTCACTGAGATTTGGAAGTTATTGATGTTGTGATAGGAAGAGACTCAGCAGGGATGACAGACCAGGACCTCATGGTTTTAAAATCATAAATCAAACCCAACAGTGACCTACGCTTAGGAAGAGAAAACCATTACTTTTCCTTTATCTAAAATGTTCCCAGGTTTTCTACAGGATTTTCTTCACATTGGTGTTGCTGTGGGAACACTTGGAGTAGCAAGGCAAGATGTTTTTGCTGCCTATACTGCAGCAGAAACATACTGGGAAGTCAGGGACAAGTTTGGTCAAGGCTAAGTAAAGCCTGGGGGACATATGGTATGGGGACAAAGAGTCTGTCCTCAAGAAGCTGCCTTCCTGTTGTGTAAGAAAAGAGGTTGTGGGGCTCTTCATGGTGAAATAGCAGGTAAAAGCACTTGCTGCCCACCCTGATGACCCAGTTTAGATCCTTAGGACCCACATCACAGTAGGAGAGAATTGACACTTGCAAGTTGGCCTCTGACCTCTACAGATGTACTATGTTGCACATACCCCTAAATAAATGTTTTTTTAAAAGAAAGATTAAAAGAGGAAAAAAGTTCTTGAATACCACACTCAAATGGCCAGAGACCAAAGGCCACATTGACACAAGATGAAATTATTTTCAGAAGAGCAATGAGACACTTTCCTAACTTAAAATTGCTTTGTGGTGGTTTTTTTTTGTGAAGGTATTATGTATATTACTCATTATTTAAAATATATATATTTCAAGATCAGAAGATCAGCAGTAAATCTTGACATTAGTCCTATTATATTTTCAGCAAGAAAGAAGGAAGAATTTCATCAGCCGAAGCCTTGCCCTGGGAGAAGTGGTCTGCATAGTGGACCCGGCCACCTGTGTGAAGGTGAGAGGCAGACAGTCCTGCTTCTGTGGAGTTTGCTGCCTCAGACATGCTCTCCTGCTTTTTCACTATTGTCATCAATTCTCTCTTCTTTGCCTTTTGCTTTGTTTGCTTTGAGACAGTTTTCCTATGGCCTAAGCTGACCTTGAACTCCTGCCTCTGTCTCCCAAGTGCTGGGATCACTAGTGCAGTCTGATGCATTTCTTGTTTTTTTCATATTGTTTTCATTAATTCATAGATAGTGTATTAATTGATTATTCCCATTT
Organism: Microtus ochrogaster; assembly: GCF_000317375.1. NCBI lineage: Eukaryota > Metazoa > Chordata > Mammalia > Rodentia > Cricetidae > Microtus > Microtus ochrogaster. The sequence continues at coordinate 36,269,999 of NW_004949096.1, forward strand.
GTCTTAATCTCCTCCTCCTCCTCCTCCTCCTCCTCCTCCTCCTCCTCCTCCTCCTCCTTCTTCTTCTTTCTTTTTGAGACAGGATTTCTCTGTGTAGCCTTGGCTGTCCTGGAACTCACAGAGATCAGCCTGCCTCTGCCTCCTGAGTGCTGGGATTTAAGGTGTGCACCACCTCACCCAGGCTTCATTTGTCTTTATTTTATAAAGACAGTACCATAAATGTCTGTGACTTACTTTTTTCACTTAGGTATCACTGCTGAGACTGACCTATATTGTCCCAAGTCATGGCCTTCATTGATTTAAATAAGTTATCTATTTGGCTTTGAAAATTAAGCCCTTGAAACTTTTATTTGTTTATTTTTTTACATATGTGTCACATCATGGAGAGCACTACTGCTTTCTCACAGCCTACATGGAAGTTAGCTACTTTTGCTTCACAGTGACCCAAATACCTCTGAAAACAACACAAGGAGAGATGATTTATTTTGGTTCATGGTTTCAGCTTGTTGCTAAGAAGGCGTGGTGAAGCAGGTGGTGCCATGGCAGCAAGAGTGTATAGCAGACAACCGAAAACACAGCAGACCAGGAGGCAAAGAGCAGGACAGGAAGTGGGCAGGGATAATACATTTCCAAGTACTGCTCCTCTTGGTATAACCTTTTGAGATGTGGATAGTGTGTGTGTGTCTGTGTGCATTTGCACACACGTGCTTGTGTACAGAAACCAAAGGGCAAATGTGGTGTCATTCCTCAGTCATATTTTTTATAATTAGATTGTTTGTTTATGTATTGAAAGAGAGAGAAGAGGGGTTGGGGAAGAGAAAGGGAGAGGGAGATCAAGAGAGAGAGAGAGAGAGAGACAGACAGACAGACAGACAGACACAGACAGACAGACAGAATATGAACACATAATGGTGTTCCTATGGAGGTCAGAGGACAATTTGTTGGAATCAGTTCTCTCCTTCCACCATGCAGATTCTGGGGACTGAACTCCGATCATCAGGCTTGGCAACAATATTCCCTGAACCATCTTGCTAGCTCCTGGATACTCTGTTTTTTTAAAAAAAGGAAACAGGGTCTTTACTGGCCAAGAACTCACTGAGTAGCCTAGGTTGGCTGGCCAGCGAGTCCTGGAGATCCTCCTGTCTGCTTTCCCAGCATTGAGACTAGAAATGTATGTCATCGCACCTGCATATTTTTAATGGAGGTTCTGGGGATCAAACTCGGGTCCCTGTGGTTAAAAGGCAAACACTTTGCTGACTAAGTCATCTTATCATTCCACCCAGAGCCCTCGTTAATGATCTACCAGGTGGTGGCTTCATTGGTGGATTGAGGAGAGGCCAACAAGCGCTCTGCTCTGATGAACAGAATCACCTTCTCTTCCCCATGTGTACGTCGAGGCTCTGGCCAAGGCTCATCATTTGTCTCGTGATACTGTCCTGACCTCAGGTGCCAGTCTTTAGGCATCTCCAGTGGTACCTGTAGAGGCTGCTGCCAGCCTTTTCTGGGCATGCTGTGGTTATTGCTTCATACTCCTGATGTTGCAACCATCCTTTTTCTTCTCCAGATTATAGAAAAAGGAGAGAGAGAGAGAGACACCCAAAACAGTACATGTAGAGTGCATGTTTGCAGTTGGGGTTTTCTTTCATAAGGTGTCTCAACTGCTTTCCTCAGTTTGTCTCAACACAGGTGGGCTTCTTAGTGTTCTGCCCCTGAGGTTTACTAGGGACAGGAGATAGGGTGGTTTTTACAGCAGTGGACACAGTGTCTTCTGGGACGACAGTCTGGATATATGTCCATCTCTGGCCAGTTGCAGTATCTCTGTCCCTCTATCTTCATTTAAGATATCTCCTCCCTGTTCATGTCAACTCTCGCAAGCTCCTCCATCACAGCTAATGGGCTTTCATGGACACGGTCACTCAGCCAAAGACCAGGTAACTCCCAGAGTACCCCTTCTCTTCCCGAATCCAGCTCATCAACTTGTCTCCAGAATTTACCCTGAATCTCTCCACTCCTTTCCTCACTGCCACCACCACTACTCACCTGCCTGATTCAGTTTTCTGGTTAGAAAACTGTTTGTGCTCCTCCTGGGAGGCACTGCTGTGACCGTGTCAGGCCAGAGGTCACCAGCTCAGGAGCCCTCTGGTACTCTTCGTGAACTTGGTCTTGTTGTCTGCTGTTTGAAGACTGCTTTTGTGAGGGGAAGTCCCCACACATTTCTTGGTTGTGTGAGTGGAAGTGGCACAGATGCTATCTACGAACTGGCCACTTTCCTTCTAAGGCACAGGCCACCCTGGCCTAACTGCTTACTAACGTAGCTAGTGAATGGAAGCTTTTCAAGCATGTACAAAAATATTCTAGTTTTTCCCATTCCCAAGGAAGAGGAAAACGTTAAAAATCTAGAAAAGAAATATATGATAATGTATACATTCACCATCAACCATAGAGGTTTAGGAGAGGAAAATTCAACTTGCCTTAACTTGAGTAAAATATTGTCTTTAAAACTAGACACAAAGAAAAAAAATATCATTTTAGATTGATTCCATTTTCCAAATGTGTGGGTACAATGGACCCCTCCTGCCCACCGAAAGATCCAGTTTAAACTTGATTAAGCAAAATAGACTTAATTATTCTCATTAAAGAATTCCACTGGTGAGTGAGCCCTGAGTTCTCGAACCTCTTGGCCATCTTCTTTCTTCAACCCCATCATCGTATGCTGGCTTCATTCACCACCTCCAAGGTGAGCTGGCAATCAGCTGCCTCAGGTCTCAATGGCTCTGGATTCCATTGTGTCTTGGTGGCCACTTGGAAGGGGCCCATTGAGATCCTAGGTCTATTCTTGAAGCCACAACTTCATGGCTCTGGGGATGATGTAGCTCAGCTATATGTAGGTCGCACTCATCCTAAAGCCACATGTAAGGATGGTCCTCAGGGGAAATTCAGAGTCTGTGGCTAGGAGAGAGAGGGAATGCTGAGCTCAACACCAGCAAATATCTACACACTTCCATCCCTTTGTTTCTGCCACCAGTCACCTTACTCCTTCCATGTGGAGTCTAGATGTCTCTTCTTCCTCTTTGTGTTTCTATCAACTTGACATCAACTAGAGTCACTTGGCAAGAGGGACCCTCAACTCTCCATTTGGCTTGTCCAGCATGCCTTGGTTAATGTTTGAAGTGGAAAAGAAAGCTCAGTCCCATGCGGGTGGTGCCACCCTGGGAAGCCGAGCCCCACGTGGGTGGTGCAACTTTGGAAAGCCCAGTCTCTTGTGGGTGGTGCCACCCTGGGAAGCCGAGCCCCACGTGGGTGGTGCCATCTTAAGTGGGTGGTGCTGGGGTGTATAAGAGCAATAGAAAGCCATGGGGACCAAGCCAGTCAGTAATATTCCTCTGTAGTCTCTGCTTATTAAGTTTTCTGCCTTGGCTTCTCTTGATGATGGCTGTAACCCAGAAGCTGAAAGAAACCCTTGACTCCTCCAAGTTGTTTTTGATTGTAATGTTTATCATATGGGTAGGGATCAAACTAGGGTACCTCTCCTCTTTCTCTTTTTTAAACCTGCATCCACCTCCCCTTCCTCTTCCCCTTTCCCTGTCAGTAACACTTTCTCAGGGCTTACAAAAGGACAGAGAGGGCGGTGGTGGCCCACACCTTTAATCCTAGCACTGGGAGGTAAAGGCAGGTGGATATCTGAGTTCAAGGCCAATTTGTTCTACAAGAGCTAGTTAGGCCCCAAAGCTACAGAGAAACCTTGTCTCAAAACAACAACAAAACAAACAAACAAACAATTTTTCCAAGCGGTGGTGGCGCACTCCTTTAATCCCAGCACTCGGGTTCCAGGACAGGAACCAAAGCTACAGAGAGAAACCTTGTCTTGAGAAAAACCAGCCCCTCTCCCCCCCCCCCAAATAAAAAGGGCAGAAAGACCTGTGTAGCGTGAAGGATTCCTAGAGATACCCTGAAGTGCGATCCTAATTAGTCTTAATAATGGAAACCTAGTGTCAGATAGCAGGGTAAAAGCTGAAAGATCAGAGAAGTAAAGTAGCAACCACAGTCACCTCTTAACCTCTCCAACTCCTTTGACCAAAAAGGGCTGAGATCCTGTCTACACCCCACCTTATCACTTCCTCTCACTGCCCAGCCTGTTCACTTCCTGTCTGTACAGCCCTTCAGACCTGTACGGTTAACTCGTGGCTAAATCCACCCTTTGGTCTCCAGGCAAGCTTTATTAGTCAGAACACAAAATATTACAACCAAATCAATCCTTGAATGGATTTTGACCAATGGGTCTAGCTGTTGCTAAGCTGTTGACTGTGGCTCGTCATTGTTTGTACTGTCCTTGTTTCTAGTGTGGAGTCAGTTCTTTCCTATTTGGCAGTACCATCCTCAATCTTGGAAGTTCTGAACATGTTATCAAGTGGTATCAGCAACTCAAGGTATGATGCTTACTTTAGCAGATAGCTTTTTCCATGGAGATTTAAAAAAACAAAATCATACTACTTTTGTGTGTCTGTTTGATTAGAAACAAAACAGAATTCAAGTCTGCAAAAATTTTGACCCAAATGAGAATTACAAGACTATCTTTTTACATACTACATCTACATCTGTCATATTCTTTTTTTAAAGATTAAAAAACTGTTTATGTGTATGGATGTTTTTACCTGGCTGTGTATTTGTGTACCACATGAGTGTGCGATGCCTTCAGAGGCTGGAAGGGGGTGTTGGATCCTCTGGAACTTGAGTTATGGATTGTTGGAAGCTATTACATGGGTGCTGGGAACTGAACCTAGGTCCTCTGCAAGTGCTCTAAACCGTGGAACCATCTTTCCAAGCTCATCTGCCATATTCCCAAATGCATAATAAACATCAACAAAATATGTTTTTATGGTTGTTTCTGGCTTTCTTCTCCTTTCCTTGCTAATATTGTTAGTGTCCTGAGGTCTTCAGTTAGAGTTCCTCTGACCATTTAACTTCCTTTTAATATTTCCTAAATTTCAGGAGCTGAAGTATACCGGGATGTTTGCAATGACAGAGAAAGGCCACGGGAGCAACGTGAGACAGATCCAGACTGAGGCTACCTTTGACCTTGACAGTCAGGTGAGGGATCTATTTCCTGTTTCATGGTTCCCTGCAATAGGGGACCTGGACAGACCACCCATCTTCCTGAGCCTGGCTCCACACCCTCAGCATGTGCTCTGGTTGGGAAGCTTAGGCTTAGAACAGGTTATTTTATGGATGGACATAAGCTCAACCTTTGGAAGCAATACCAGCCTACACTACACACTTCCTGCCACCAACAGGACACATCTCTGCACACGTACTCTTTAGTTATTCCCTCCTAATGTTTCCATGGGAACAGCACTAGCCACATTGTTCTTCTTCTAACAGTAGTCTATGAAGAAAGGAAGAGATGTCTTTGCTGTTTCTGCCTGGAGCACACGGCAGCACACCAAGAGTTGAGATTTTTCTGATCAGGAGATAAGTCCTCTATGCTGTCATAGCTGTTCCTCAGTATTCATGGACATCACAGCTTTTAGGAACCTCTGAAAAGTCTAAAATACACAGACGCTCAATTTCTTTCTATAAGTAGCATAGTATTTGTGTAGGACCTGCCAGACCTCCTCCATTTTGTATAAAAAATGATCTATTTACATCATTTTTGATGACTTCTAATACTTACTATAATAATGATGTTATGCATCTGTTAAACTGTATTATTTATGGAACGATGATAATAAAACCTTGTCTGTAGGTAGTAAGTATAGTTGATTGAATCCAGTGATATGGGACTCATGTGGATAGAGGGCAAATAGTTGCATTATGCAGTGTTCTTTTTGTGTGTGGTAGCTTGAATTTAATTGGCCTCCATAAACTCATAGGGAGTGGCACTATTTGGAGGTATGGTCTCATTGAAGTAGATGTGGCCTTGTTGGATGGAGGAAGTGTGTCACCATGAGAGTGGGCTTTGAGGTCTCCTGTGCTCAAGCTTTGTCCAGTGTCTCAGTTCACTTCCTGTTACCTTGGGATCAAGATATAGAATTCTCAGCTCCTTCTCCAGCACCATGTCTGCCTGCATGCCACCATGTCCCACCATAATGATAGTGGACCAAACCTCTGAACTGTAAGCAACTCCAATTAAATGTTTTCCTTTATAAGAATTGCCATGGTCATGGTGTCTCTTCACAGCAATAAAAACTCTATAAAAGATGGAAGTTGGTACCAGGGACTAGGATATTACTGTGATAGGCTTGACCATATTTTTGTTTGAAGTAATATCAACATTGGAACTATGTATTAGAAAGCATTTGGAACACTTTAAGCATTGTCTAATGGACCATACTAATAGGAACATGGAAGACAGTGGTGCTGAGTGTGATTTGATGAACTGTGGGGGCCTAGATCAAAATGTTTCAGAGGATAAGAATTTTAGTATGTTGCCTCAAGATCATTCTTGTGATATTTAGTGAAGAATGTAGCTGCTTTTTGCCCTTGTTCAAAGAGTCTACCTGAGGCTAAAGTGAAGAGTTGTAGATTAACTCCAATGGCAGAGGAAATCTCTTTAATAGTCTAGTATAGACTGTGTCATGTGGTTATTAGTGATAACTCTAATGAAGATTTATACTGAAAGGGAGTAAATTGAAGAAGGCAAAATACAAAATGTAAAATTTGAGGAGAAAGGGGGCAACAGGAAATGGAATGGTGCTAAATCCCGCATTCAAGGAGAAAGACAGATTAAGAAATGGAATAAAGGGAGTGGTGACCTCAGGGAACTATCCCACCAGCTAAGTTTCCAACTTGGGAAAAGGAATTAAAGAAAAGCTTAGAGCTCGGTTTGGTGGTAGATACCTTTAATCCCAGCACTCCAGAGGTGGAGGCTGGCAGATCTCTGAGGCCAGCCTGGTCTACAGATCCAACTTCAAGACAGCCAAGCTTAGGCTGCAAAGGAAACCATTGAAAAGAGAAAGTTGGTGAAGATGTAATTGAATGAGGAGGGCCATGTTCCAGTCCCAGTAAGCAGCAGAAGTTGACAGCTTTAGTCACGTGGTTCTGGAGTTAAGGATAGAAGAAAGGGGCTATGAATTTGTCTCTTTGACTAAGAAAGTTGTTGAGGTCAGGCAGATGTCATGAGTGTCCCTAAATGGAGACCTGGAGGGGCCATTACATAAAGCTGTGAAGTTGAAACCTGGATGGCCTTGGAGACCCCAAGATATTGGAGATGCCAGACCCATGGGATACCTGCTAAGGAAAACTGCTAACAGAGAGTGGAACCAGCCCAAGAGACGAGGTGAGTTGCAGTCAACAAAGCTGAAAGGAGTTGGAGATCTGAAGAGCATTTTGACATCTGACATGGTGATACAGAGTTTGGCGTTTGCTCAGCTGGTTTTTTTTTATCTTGTTTTGGTTCAATATTTCCTCTCTATGCTTCCTTCCATATGTTTTGGAACAGTAATATATATCCTGTGCCATTACGTGTTGGAAGTATGTGATTAGATTTTTTTATTTTGATTTTATAGGAGATTATAGTTAAGAGATTGCATGAATTTCAGAAGAGACTTTGAACTTTGGACTTTTAAACATTGTTGAGACTATGATAGACTATGGGGACTTTTGAAGCTGGACTAAATGCATTTTGCATTATGATACTGTTACAAGCTTATAGGGGTCCTGGTGTGGAATGTGGTAGTTTGAATGTAATTGACCTCATAGTCTCATAGGGAGTGGCACTATGAGGAGGTGTGGCTTTGTTGGAGTGGGTATGGCCTTGTTGGGGGAAGTGTGTCACCTTGGGAGCTATCTTTGAAGTCTCCTATGCTCAAGCTATGCCCAGTGTCTCAATTCACTTCTTGTCGTCTCTGGGTCAAGGTGCAGAATTCTCAATTCCTTCTCCAGCACCATGTTTGCCTGCATGCCACCACGTCCCACCATAATGATAATGAACTGAAACTCTGTACTATAAACCACCCCAATTAAATGTTTTCTCTTGTAAGAGTTGCCATGATCATGGTGTCTCTTTACAACACTAGAAACCGTAAGATGTTATGTGAGCGTATGTGTGGTATATGTGCACCTATGCCTGTGCATATGGAGGCCAGAAGAAGATGCAGAGTGCCCTGCTTTACCATGCTCTACCTTATTCCCTTGAGACAGGGTCTCCCACTGAATCTGGACAGAGATAGGCTAGCAGCCAGCATGGCCCAGTGATGCTCCTGGTTCTGCCCAACACAGCATAGGGTCTCACCTGTGTTTTCACCCGGGTCCTGGGGATTTAAACTCAGGTCCTCATGCTTGAGAAGCAAGTGTTCTTCCCCACTGAGTCACCTCCTAGACCCTGTGTGGTTTTCCTAACTCACATGGATTTTACTTGACAACCTGAAGGCACTGTAGTGTTGCTTTTTCTCCTTTTTATTCATGTGATGAACTCTACTCTTTTCCTTTCCATTTTGTTCTTTTGCTTCTCTTTTCTTTGATTTTCTTCATTCCCCTTCCCTTTAAAATGTGTGTGTGTGTGTGTGTGTGTGTGTATTGTGTGAGTGCGCATGCACGTGTGTGCCACAGTATGTGTGTGAGGTTAGAAGACAACTTGTTGGATTCAGGTCTCTCCTTCCATCATGTACGGGTACTAGGGATTGAACCTAGGTCATTAGACTTGGTGGTGAGTGTCTCTACCCACTGAGCCATCTCAGTCACCGGCCCTCTTTTCCCTTATTAATTAAACATGTTGGTGAAGACCTTCTAATCTGGCGTCTTTCTCCATAATGGGCCATAACCAAAGCAATGTGGAAGCTCTTCTTGGTAGTTCTCTACTGGACCCCTCCACGCCCATAAAGAAAGCCATTGTTGAATTCTGTTACCCTCTTTACACTTTCTTATCTGGTACTCGCTATTCCTAAGGACTACAAAGGGACAACTGAATTCTGTTGTGTGTAGCTGTGTTTGTGAGTAGGCTGGGGAGGGGACATTACACTAGTGTCTGTGTGTCTAGTTCTATTCTTCCATTTCCTCCGAGTTTGCCTTTCTGAATCAGGAATTTAATAAAGTAAGTTTTTTCTGACTGACAAATCTTCAGTGATGAGTGACCAGTATTGAGAATGCCCTATTCAGTGCCCAGTGTTGAGAATGCCCTATTCAGTGACCAGTGTTGAGAATGCCCTATTCAGTGACCAGTGGCTTAGAGGATAGTTTCCCTGCCCTGATGTTCATTCTCTGCAGCGGTCAGTGATCTCCCAGGTTGTGGGAAATGCAAGGACTGTGCCCTGGCATGCTGGCTCAGCTTCTTCTCTATGCTGCCTGTATTCTTTCGCATCAGCACTCCCTTTAAGAAGGTTAAGCAGTTCCTGCGAATAGAGAATTCAAGTGGTAGAAGGCACTAAGCTAAGCCCTGAGATAACCAGCCAACAAAACTTTGTTGTCCCTATTTTATGGATAGAAACTAAGACTCACAGAGGTTAGGGACCTGACTATAGTGACAGAGTAGCAGAGTTAAGGAGTCTTAGGCTGAAATGGGACTGTCTTTAAGAGTGTGGGTTATTGACCCAATATCTTGTGGGTTATAACTGACCACTTTTGTCCTTTTCCCAGGCTTGCAATCGTTACTGTGAAGGAAAAAACACCCACAATTCTTACTTGTTTCTTCTTTCAATTTCTTTTTCTACAAAAAATAATTTCTTGCATTGGTCCCATTTTCCCCAAACAGCATAAATGATGTTGTCACCTGATGGGCCTCTGCAGCTGCCTCTTTCTGACAGGGGAGTTGCAGATGAGGAAAATGGTGAGCAATGTCTCTCCAGTGGGTGAGAGAGAGACAAGTCAGTCCTGAACTTCTGCCAGGAGGAAAACAGGATGGTGGGGGTGAGGGGCACAGTGGGGGACTGACGCAGCAGGGGTGGTTTCTCCCTTGGATTCACATTTCTCCTTCTGAAAGTGTGTTGCATATCAAATGAATCTTGCTTCCATCACTTACTGGTTTTGGTTTTTGGTTCTTTTGTTTTCATTTGTAGGGGACTAGATCAGCCAGCAGTATGTTAGCTGTGAGATAAGAGCTTTATTTTCATACTCTGTGCTAACTAGCAAAAATAAGTGCGGCTATGGCCAAAGCTTTTTAATTTTTATTTTAAATCTGTTATCTATCTATCTATCTATCTATCTATCTATCTATCTATCTATCTATCTATCTATCTAGTGTGTGTGCATACACATGCATGTACCACAGCACTCATGTGGAGGTCAGAGAACAATTTTCTGGAGTCTGTTTTCTCCTTTCTGCCATACGGGTTCCAGAAATTAAATTCAGGTTATTAGGCTTTGAAACAAATGCCATTAGTGACTGAGTCATCTCACTGGCCCTTTTTGACTTAAAAAGATTTTATTTTACATTTTACATTATGAACATTTGTGTGTGTGTGTGTGTGTGTTGGTATGTGTATAATGTGAGTGCAGGTCTCTTCAGAGCCCAGGGATGTGGGCTGTCCTGGAGCTGGAGTTACACAGTTACAGGCAGTTGTGAGCTGCCTGACAGGGCTGCTGAGAACCAAAGTCAGCTCCTTTGTAAGAGCGGTGCATGCACTGAACCACTGAGCCATCTCCCCAGCCCTCTCCTTTCCTATTTTTTTATTTTATTTTTACATTTCTTAGTCTTTGCAACTTTGACCATTTTGCTGGTCTTTACCAAGTAATCATAATTGTAACCAGCACACATGCTGGGCATTGTTTAGGTTACAGTTTCAACTCCAGCATTTTGGCTGATACAAACTTTCCACATGGAGTCTCTTGCCAGAAGTGACAAACTTCTTCCCGGGGCGTATTAGATGTGTAGGGGACCAGTGTGAGTGGCCTCCCACCTTCTTTCCTGGCAGCCGGGTGTTTCCAGGGCTCTTTTCTCCCTCCCCATCATGCACATGGGTTGTTTTGTCTTCGTGCCCATTGCATGCAACCTTGAATTCATTTTCCTGCTTCCAGAAGCCCTGGCTGACCAGATAAGCCAAGGGCAATCTCGAGAGACTTCTCTTGAAGAGATTCAACTCACCCACGAATTTTTTTCTGAAAAGCCCCTGCACATGTTAAAGGTTTTCCTGTACAAACTGATGTCAGAGATTGTTTTCTTAGGCTTTGAGACTGTATTTCTTGGCCCGATGGGAAAGCACAGTCTATACACTTTATAATCTGAAATCTGAGATAATCCTTGTATGACCAAGAACATGTTGGTTTAGCTGAATCATATCTTCTACATTGTCAACTCCAATTAAGTAGCCAGTTCAGCTTTCTGCCATTTCCTCTGGGCCCCTGACCTGTGATAGGTACCCTGTACTCAGAACTAGCAGTGTGGTTGGTACAGCCTTGGGAAGAGGTTTAAGAGAAACCATGTGGTGAGCAAGAGTGGGGAGATGCGAGCCTTGAAGGCAATATTTTCACTGGCTAGTAGGAAAGAGACGCCTAGGTTTGAGCAGAGACTGGAAACCAACCCTACATGCGGTCCCTGCTTCTTCAGGCTGGAGCTGGTTTCAGGATCTTTGGAGCTGGAATCACTGGCTATTACTGAGACAAACTGCATGGGGCATTCTAAGATCCCCTCAGAAGACCACGGCTCCTTTGCAGGTGTCTCTATACCAAGGGCTTGGGCATGTGGCTCTAGTCTGGGACCCTGGGGACTATTTTACATTCACTGACTAGTAAGATGTTCACAGTAGGTTCTGAGACAACCAGCCAAAGGCTTTGGTGGGTGTTTTCTTTTCCTTTTAAAAAAAATCTAAATTAAAATTATTTTGGGGTGATATGCTAAGCAGTATAGGAATAACTCACAGATGCTTGTTTTGCTGGCAGTCAAGCACATGGCTTCGGCTTCTTAATGAATAGGTTGTGATTTAAACAAAGTTCTTATCATGGCTGCAGGCTGGCCAGGCCTGTGTAATCGTGGAAAGCTTGAGAACTCAAGAGATTTACCTAGAAAGGGAAGACAAAGTAAAACATACGTTGTGTAGAAACAAACCATCCAGGGCCCTAGGTCATTGGACTGCTCCCTCTTTTCATGGGCACCTCATAGGTGAGATGTTTGAGGGTGAGGGGTATGTGGAGAGCTAAATACATTCTACCAGAGCCTGTGTGCCCCCTTCCCCGTGTGTGTGTGTGTGTGTGTGTGTGTGTGTGTGTGTGTGTGTGTCATGGGGAGTAAACCCATTACTTTGAGGCCAGAAAGTATTCAACCACTGAGCTGTAAGCCCATCCTTTTATTTTTATTTTGAGAAAAGGCTTTGCTAAATTGCCTAGGCTGCCCTTAAACTCACTGTGAGGTCCAGACAGTCCTTGAATGTATGGTCTTCTTGTGTCAGCCTCCCACGGAGCTGGACTTGGGGTCTGTATCAGCACATCCAGCTCTTGTCGAGGTTTTGGTGTTGGGTTCTTTAAAAGGTGAAACCACAGTATGAAGTAGTGGGATAAGAGAAATTGATAACTGAAGAAATAGTTAGCACGTTGAAAACCAGTGGGTAAGAAGACGGCACACGTCAGCCTGACACTGTTAAAGACAGAGATGGGAAATGAATGAATGAAAACTGGCTGCTTATTTTTCCGATTGAATTACGCACCAGAAACTAAAACCCATTTCCAGTCACCGTCAAAGCAAAGATGGAGGTAAAGTACATTTGCAGACTGACAGACAGCACAAAGTTCAGAGTTCAGACAGTGGCTTCCCAGGAGCCCCTGAGTCTTCTTGACACTGCAGATCTGTTTTAAGGTTTTCATTGTGTTGAGTTAGGGGTTCAAGTGAGCCACATGGAGGCAAATACTCTGTGGCTTCCTCTTCTGTGCAGGAGTTCGTGATTGACACGCCGTGTGAAGATGCGCAGAAGATGTACATCGGCAACGCCATGGACGGGAACTGTGCTGCAGTCTTTGCCCAGCTCATCATTGAGGGAAAGTCACAAGGTTTGTTACCAACATGAAAGAATCCTCTTTGTTATTGCTGTTTTCCCATCAGGTGAAAACGGGCCTCACAGGTCCAGTTTTGTCTTGTAAAAATATGTACTAACTTTATCTTCCATAGAAAAGTGGTGACCAAATTTGCTGACATTAGTCGCTGCTGTGTGCAGTGCCTAGAACTCAATGGATTTGGAATGTAACAATGTCATATTGCTCCAGAGAAGAAGAAGTTTTATTCTTTTATTTTTATTTTTCACTGGGTAGCCTGGCTATTCTAGAATTCTCTGTGTAGACCAGGCTGGCCTTGAACTTACAGAGATCCACCTATCTCTGCCTCCCAAATGTTGGTATTAAAGACACATGCCCTCACACAGAGCTTGAAGGTTTATTCTTCACAAGGAGTCATCTAGGACCGGGATGGTAGCTTACTCCTGTAACTCCAACACTTGGAAGGCAGAGACAGGAGGATTAACTTGAATTAGAAGCCACCTTGATCTATATGGTGAGTTCTATGCCATCTAGGGTTATATATTGAGACAGCAGTGAAAAAGGGAGGCCTACTAAGGTCCTGTCTCTGTGCCTTCCTTAGGGCCCCACTGTTTCATCGTTCCTATCAGGGATGAGCACGGAAACTTGTATCCAGGGGTGACAGCTATTGATATGATGCATAAAGAAGGTGAGTCCTCAGGTGACCCTCCTCTGTGCTGGCTGATACCCCCCATGGGTTCTCCAGTCCCCACCACAGCCAAGGAGAATCTAACCACCTTCATCTCCAGGAAACCAAACTGCCAGGGGACCATACATTGATATTGTTATCTCCCAGCTTCTCAGTTGCTTAGTGACAAAGACACTTAGTCTCCAATGGGTGTCTCAACTTTTCTTTTCTTAGACTTGTGCAGGTATCAGCTCTCTGGTGACTTTTCACCTCCAGATGGATGTTTGTGTCCAGACAGCCCTTGCTGAGCCTTGAGCACTGTCTTAGGACATTTGTGACACAACTAAGTCCTCACAGTTTTGGAGGATAGAGGCCTGACATGAGGGAGCTGCCAGGGTTGACTCCTTCTGATGGGGGCAATGGAAGGTTTTGGTCCAGGACTCTTGCCCCAGCTTGTGAATATCATTTTTACACGAGCATGAAGTCTCCCTGCGTACATATCTGTCTCCAGGTTTGTCCTTCTTATAAGGACTTCTATCATTTATATTAGGGCCCACTTTAATGACCCCATTTTAACTTGGTTGCCTCTGTTTCTAAACAAGGTTACATTGCAAATATGGGGCTTACGGCTTCAATCTACAAATTGGATAGGGGAGGACACAATTCATCCCATAACTCTCAATGAGACCAGGTTTCCAAGGTGAAGCCAGCTAAAGAAAGGGATGTAGGAGTTAAGGATAAAGGAGAGAAGAGAGAGAGGAAGGGGTAGGGGAGGCATGTTGGACAGCAGAGGAGTCCCTTCCTACCTTTAGTATAGGCAACCACTGCTGCCAGGCATGGCCCCTGAAAGTCCCTCGAGCGTCAAGGTCTTCTGAGAGCGGAGGGACAGGCCACTGCTGATGAAGTCATGCCACATGTTGACAGCATTGGCAGCTGCAGAAAGACTGCTTTGGTTTTCCCATGTCTTCTGCTATTTACTTTCACTAGTTCATCCTGTGCCTGAGGAGGAAGCATGAACCGTGCATGGGGACAGGCTGGTCTGTCTCCAGTGTCCCATGCTTTCTCTTGCCTCAACACTCTTTTTTTAATTTTTATCTACTTATTTAGCTTTAAATTATATTTTATGTATGAGTATTTTGCTTGCATGTCTACATACCACATGTGGGCTGAGTGCTCAGGGAGACTGGAAGGAAGCCTCAGACTCTTGGAACTGGAGTTGCTGATGGTTGTGAGCCACCCTGTGGGTTCTCAGAACTGAACCTGGGTCTTCAGCAAGAGCAACAAGTGCTCTTAATCACTGAGCTGTCCCCTCAGGCCCTGAACTCTTTCCTTTTAATAACGTTTGCTGTTGGGGAGGGAGATGTGCCCCATCAGACCCTGAACTTGAGTTTCTAGCACATTGTGGGGGGCAGGGGCTGCAAACAAGGAAAACCACATCATTGTCTGGTTCTTCTTCAGGGTGGGGGTTGGGAATGGGCCAGGTGTGTCTGAGCCAGGGCCCAGAGAACAAACAGACAACATCCTAGGCATACTCCCTAACAAAAGAACAGCTGCAGTTCTGGAAATGTTTAAGGTTTGTATTTTAGGCCAAGAAGTAGCTGAGACCATCTTGGAATATTGTGTAGCTTTCCCTTGCATCTCCATTTGAAATCTGTCCCCCCAGGTCTGAACGGTGTGGATAACGGAATTTTGATGTTTAACAAGGTTCGAATTCCAAGAGAGAACCTGCTGGATAAGTGAGTAATTTTTTTCTTTAAGGTCTGTGTAGATGGTCTCCTTGTTCCCAAAAATGAGGCCTCTAGTTTTGGGGTCTTGCAGACTGCAGGACCGAGTGGTCTCCCCTCAAGGTTTCCACAACTGACTGGAAAAGGTAGATAAGCAAATAGTGAAAAATCTAAATGCTCCAACATGACATCTGTCAGACATAATGCTTGTTACGGTAGACTTTTCTCTATGCCAATATGTCTAAAAAAAG
>NW_004949096.1:36285840-36296579 GCF_000317375.1 Microtus ochrogaster
CCCCCTCCCCCCTTCCCCTCTCCCTTCTTCTCCAGTTCAAAGAGCAGTCAGGGTTCCCTGCCCTGTGGGAAGTCCAAGGTCCTCCCCCCTCCATCCAGGTCTAGGAAGGTGAGCATCCAAACAGACTAGGCTCCCACAAAGCCAGTACATGCAGTAGAATCAAAACCCAGTGCCATTGTCTTTGGCTTCTCAGTCAGCCCTCCTCGTCCGCCACGTTCCGAGAGTCCAATTTGATCACATGCTCCATCAGTCCCAGTCCAGCTGGCCTTGGTCAGCTCCCACCGTCTCAGTGGGTGGGTGCACCCCTCGCGGTCTGATGTGCGCTGCTTGCTTCCCCTGTGGGTGTGAAAAGTTAAGACACTCCCCCTTTTGATCATTATCAAAATACACTGTATGCATACATGAAATTCTCAAAGAATAAATAAAAAATATTGTATTAGAAAAAAGACACCTTTCATCTGAGGAGGTAGTTAAAACTACTGTCAACTGGAGGGAGAATGCCCAAGCATCCACAAGGTAGTCAAGGTGACTCAAACAGGGAGGTGGATGTTTCCTTCTCTGGTGTGATCACTGATGAAAGTCAGGGTTAAAGATGATATTTTTTTTGCAGATTCTAGGAAACACCAGCTACCTCAGTGCCTCAGCTGTGCTTCCTGTGATCTGTAAATCCAGAGCCAGAGCTGCACTTAAATCACTGGTAGAGCCAACAATCTGGGCATAAATAAGTTTTCTATTTTGCTTTGCAGTGGAGTTTTTCCTTTACTTATCTTTGCTCCTTACAAGTTCTTGTCAACAAATACATGTAGTCACTTGCAAAAGTCAAAGAAAATTGTGTGAGAAACAAACTTAGAATGGACCACATTCTCTTTGTCTCCCACCTTATGTAAAATGGTGGTAAATAGAGCAGAAACAGCAAAGATATCTTTACAGATGTCCTGGAAAATCTCAGCAGATACCAGTGCTTGTGAAAGTGGGTCTGAGGCCCACTAGCCTTCCCTAGAGTCTCCTGTCCATTTCCTAGGCTCCTGTCAGCATCACCCAGTTTCTGTCTGTTTCCTAGGCTCCTGTCAGCATCACCCACTCTGGGGGATGGAAGTGGGGGAGAAAAGTCACAATGGGCAGCTTCCCATATTCTATCACCCTAACCAGATCCCAGTGTCCGGTGTGGCCTCAGAAGCTACTGGCCAATGGGAAGGGCTTAGCAAAAGCACTAGAGATTAGCAAATCAGATTCCATGAGAAAGCAGAATGATAGTGGGCTTGTTTGTAGTTAATCACTTTGATGAGCAAGATTTGATTTATAACATTATTTTGTTACCATTTAAGTTGTCCCCCATAACTGTAAAACAGCAGTAGCCACATGGGGTTTTAAAGGAGCAAATTTTGGTTCATCACTTGATTAGAAAGTGAGTCAGTTCATAGATGTAAGCAAATGATTCAATATAATCTCTCTAAAAAAAAAATTCAGCTGCCATTTTCATTTTTTTTTTTTCGAGACAGGGTTTCTCTGTGGTTTTGGAGCCTGTCCTGGTCTCGAACTCACAGAGATCCGCCTGCCTCTGCCTCCCGAGTGCTGGGATTAAAGGCGTGCGCCACCACCGCCCGGCTCTGCCATTTTCATTTTTGAAGAAATTAATAAACTCATCCTAAAATTTACATGCAAGTATAGGAAACTTAGAGCAGAGAAAACCGTCTTTATAAAGAATACAGTAGGAGGATTCATACTTGGAATCTGAAAGCTGAAGACCAAGCTGTGGTAATCCTGACTGCATGGCATTAACATAAGGGATATATATGGACAATGGGATAGAATAGTGTACACATAAATTTATTGACAATTACTAGACTTCTGGAGAACGAAGACAGAAAGGAAACAATAGTCTTTTCAACAAGTGGTTCCAGAACATGTGGCTGTCTATATTCAAAAATGTTAGGTTGAATTATTACCTCACACCACCCAGCACAGATGCACACAGTTCTTAGAAGAGCCTGGGCTATATAGTTAGTGACCTTGGTCTCATCAGTGAGTTTTTTTTTTAAGATTTATTTATTTATTATGTATACAACATTCTGCCTCCATGTATGCCCACATGCCAGAAGAGGGCATCAGATCTCATTACAGATGGTTGTGAGCCACCATGTGGTTGCTGGGAATCGAACTCAGGACCTCTGGAAGAGCAGCCAGTGCTCTTAACCACTGAGCCATCTCTCCAGCCCCTCATCAGTGAGTTTTTAAATGTGACACCAAAGATACAGGCAAAGAAAAACCAAAGAAAAAGTAGCGCACTTGGAGTTTATACAAAATTGTAAAAACTTAGTGAAAATTGACTTTTGAGCTGAAAAAGACTTGTGAATCAAACATATAAGGGCCTAGCCTTCAGAATGGGAGAACTATGCCAGTTAATTATACAGACAACCAGTTAAAAAACTAAACAAAATATCATTAGACATTTTCCCAAAGAAGATAGTCAACCTTCTAATAAAGCATGAAAGAAAACTCCCCAACTCCCCACTGTCATTGGGAGGCTGCTGTCCAATCCCAGTGAGATGCCATTCTGCACCCCTTAGGATGTCTGTGCTAAAACTTGCAGACAATACCAAGTGCTGTTGAAGATGAAGATATTGGATCTGACACGTGGCACCGGCAGTGTTGTAACATGTCTTCATAGATTTGGAAAGTCACTTAGCAGTTCCTCAAAAGTTTTAAGTTTGGACTGGAGAGGTGGCATGGCAGTTGAGAGTGTTTGTTCCTCTTGCAAGGAAGCAGATTCAGTTCCCAGCACCCACATACTGGCTCATGAATGTCTAACTTCAGTTCCAGAGGATCTAATGTTAATCAGATGTTTATTGCATCTCATTTCATCTTCTTCTGGCCTCAGTGAGCTCCTTTACTCAAGTGGTGTGCATTAAACTCGTGCAGCACACACACACAAATAATATATAAATCTTTTTTAAAATGTTGGAAGTTAGATGATTCAACAGTTTTATTTCCAGATGCACATGTATGTCTGTATATGTTATGTGTGTGTACATCCATACACATATACATAGATACGTGTGTTATATACATAAAAACATTGTCCATGTGCTCATTGAAATGTGTACATCTATTTGTCCCAAATAAACTTGAGCACAAATAGTTATAACATAACTATCCATAATATCCCCAAAGTGGAAAAATTCTAACATCTGTTAGCTGATAAATGCTAAAGATGATTGGGTGAAATGTTCCTTCATAAAAAAATAAGTAGTGATATAAACTATATAGCATAGGTGAACCTTGCAAACCCTGTGCCAAGTGAAAGAAGCTGGATACAAAATGACATGCTATATTTTGTTCCCTTTGATGCAAAGAGTAGGCTGATCCATAAGGACAGGAAGTTGTTAGCTATGGACTGGAGGGTGGAGATATAGAGAGTGAGTTCAGCTGGGGTGGGGTTTCTCTAGGATGGTGAAAATTTTGGAGTTGAGGAGTAATAATGGTTGTAGAACTTTGTGAAAATCCTAAACCCCGCCAAATCCAGATGCTGTAAACAGTTGAATTGTATGGGATGTTCATTACATCACCTTGTTTTAAACAAGCAAGCCAGGGTGCTTGCCCATCCAGGCCCTGGCTTTGGTTTGATGGTGGTGGTCTTCCTGCTATTCCTTTGTGGGAGCTGCTTCTCCACTGCAGGCTGGCAGTGGTAGAGAACCTGTACTTACCTTCAAGTCAAGCCCTTCTCAGCATTCCCTGTGAGACGCTCCCAGGAGTCCCATTTCTGTGTGTACAGGGGAGTCACACGATTTCATTTCTAGCAGCACCATACTTTATTTTGTCTTAAACACTGTCCTCTTTTCCATCCTGCTTCCCTACATCCTCACAGGTTTGGTTCTGTGACTCCAGATGGACAGTACTATTCACCCATTCAAAACAAGAGTACAAGATTCAACGCAATGCTGGCAGTGCTGACCTCTTCAAGACTGGCAGTGGCTTTCAACGCCATGGGTACCATGAAGGTAGTAGACTCTGATTCTAATTAACTTTACTGCTTGTTGTTTCCAGGATGAGTAACAAAATCAGAGGCTAAGATTCTCAACTCACAGTTACATGGAGCCAGAGATATTCATGCTATACTGAGGAGGGCTGTTTAACCGTGAATACAGATCATTTCTGCATCCTCGGGCTATCTTCCATCTATCTGTATCTCAGATATGCATTGCTAGGCAAAAGCAGCAGCATCATAAAAGGTGACCCAGAGAGACTATCTTCTTTAAGATGAGTGTGTCTGCTAGAAAGCAATTAAGCATCAACTCACATGGGAAGGTCATCGTTTCTTTGCTTAGTTCATCGATGCCTATTGCTCTACACATGCTAGTCAGGTGTGATGTTTACCATCAGAGCATTCAGGCTCTGAGGAAAATGGACAAGCAGGAACGGGGAGCTGATCCAGGGTTGTCTGGAGTGTCAAGGGAGTGTCTGTATGCTATCGCTCCAATTCATGGACGTCTTTCAACAACCACTGTCAACAGTCTTCTGGCAGAGTTCACAAGGACAGATCTTTGAAGCTATCTGGGTCTCCCCATTCCCCTTCTCCCATGCACTGGTTTGGGTAGAGCCTCGAGAGAGGAAGCTCCGGGAGTATCATTCTCTCTTCCTCTTGGCTCCATACTGTTTTGTTCTCTGGGCCTTCGTAGTTTCTGAGTGAGGGAGACTTCTGCCTTAAGTGCCGTTGAGTTTGGCGAAGCTGGAAGAAAAATGTAGACTCCTCAGTAGTGTGTATTTTGTGATTTGGATCCAGTTTTTCCATCAAGAAGGGTGAGATTTCATTCACCTGACTCCAGGCCTGACATTGGTCTGTGGGTAACTGAACAGTATAAAATCCTTTCTTACTCATTTATGGGCACCGTGGCCTGATCCCAGCGCCTGGGAATGGCGCTCCTTTTGTGGGTGGATCCAGCTGTCACATTGTGAACCCAAGTGTTCAGTACCGAGGCCCTGACCTGATGCCCTGCACGCATGCTTGTTCTGTGGTGGCTCTTATGTGAGACCAGGTGGCTATTCTGAAGTCTCGTGTCGCTGGTGTCTTGGCTAGTTCCTTATCAGTACTATCTGATGGGGGGAGGAACCCAGCAAAACTTTGTGATGAGGCACTGGCCCGTCAGCATTCAGGTTCTGAGGAAAATGGACAAGCAGAACGGGGAGCTGATCCACGGTTGTCTGGAGTGTAAAGGGAGTGTCTGTGCACTATTGCTCCAAAT
The DNA here is from genome assembly GCF_000317375.1 of Microtus ochrogaster. NCBI lineage: Eukaryota > Metazoa > Chordata > Mammalia > Rodentia > Cricetidae > Microtus > Microtus ochrogaster. Next base: position 36,291,081 of record NW_004949096.1, read on the forward strand.
CATGGACGTCTTCCAACAACCACTGTCAGCAGTCTTCTGGTAGGAGTTCTGGGTCATAATCACATGCTGGTTGGCTAATGGCAGCAGAGGCCTCTGGGAAACCCTGCATTGTAGGCATGGAGTCTTGTTATTAATTAGGAAATCATGGCCTTTAGCTTAGACTTGCTTTCAACTAGCTCTTTCTTTTTTTAGATTTTATTTATTTATTATGTATACAGTGTTCTACCTGCTTGTATGCCTGCTTGCCAGAAGAAAGCACCAGATCTCATTACAGATGCTTGTGAGCCACCATGTGGTTGCTAGAAATCAAACTCGGGACCTCTGGAAGAACAGCCAAGGCTCTTAACCTCTGAGCCATCTCTCCAGCCCTCAACTAGCGCTTATAACTTAAATTAACCCATATTTTTATTAACCTATGTTCTACCATGTGTCTTTTACCTCTACCTCTACCCCATTCTGTGTGTCTGACTCATTCCATATCTCACTGGCCTCTCTCTGGAGTAATCTGCATACCTAGGTTTCTCCTACTTTCCCCCCTTCTCCCAGAAATCTCACCTATCTCTTTCTGCCTAGCTATTGGCCATTCAGCTCTTTATGAAACCAATCACAGCAATACATGTCACACAGTGTACAGATATTCCACAACATCACAGCCTAGACAGATACATGTGGGAGATGGCACCAGGACATCCACACTGCTGGAAGTCTTGTACATGCACGGTGGGCATGCCTGGGATTGGCCTCAGCCGGATGTGGGCATCAGATCTCTTGTAGCCAATATTACAGATTTCTGTGAGCCATCACATGGGTGCTGGTAACTGAACTTGGGTCTGCTGCAGAGCAGCAAGTGCTCTTAACTGCTGTGCTACCTCTACAGCCCCGAAACCTGGTTTTAAATTTCACCAGATCTGTACAGTGTGGGGAGGCAGTTCCCAGGAAAGGAGACTGATGGGTGAGTTTTTGTGATTTCATTTCCTCTTCTACTGAATGTTACTATGGGGCTAGCACTGAAGACCCTGTGGTCTCAAGAGCCACATTAGGGTCAGTTCTTTGTGACAGTTTGATGCTCATCCTTAGTTTCTGTCTGTGTAGATGGATGATAGTGAGGATGGGCCCTGAACTCAGGGGACCTTTGGATTCTAGTCTTAGCTCGTATGTGACAGAAATCGGGCTGTAGGGAAGGCTTTTAGCCCTTCCTGAACCTCAATTTTCTCACCAATGAAATGGACTGCCAATGATGGTGAGGTAAGAGTGAAGGACCAAGGGTGCCAAACTCATGGCATAGAATAACAAGGCTTTAGGGCATTATGGCTTGAGCGCATGGACGAGAGCACACCTCATGCCATGGCGTCTGAGAAGCACAGAGAGATGGTCTATACCAGTTACTTGTCTCTTGCTGTGACAAAATACCCGATAGGAGCAAACTGGCTGGAGGGCGGGTTTCTTTGGGCTCCACTCTTCAGGTATGTACCGTCTACAATGATGGGGATGTCACGGCAGCAGGAACTTGAGACAGCTGCTCACATTGTATCTGCAGACGGAAGCAGAGAGGGAGAAAGGCTTATGTTTAGTTCACTTCCTCATTTCTATTCAGTCCAGGTGCCAGCCCATGGAATATTATTTATATTTAGAGTAGATTGTCTCACCTCAGTTAACCTAGATCATCCCTACAGACATGCCCATAGAGTTGTTTGTATGGTGTTTCTTTTTTCTTTTCTTCTTTTTTCTTTCTTTCTTTCTTTCTTTCTTTCTTTCTTTCTTTCTTTCTTTCTTTCTTTCTTTCTTTCTTTCTTTCTTTTTAAGACAGGGTTTCTCTGTATAAGTTTGGAGCCTATCCTGGAACTCACTCTGTAGCCCAGGCTATCCTCAAACTCACAGAGATCTGTCTGCCTCTGCCTTCCGAGTGCTGGGATTAAAGGCACACACCACCAGCACCCAGCTTTGTATGGTGTTTCTAAATCCCATCAAGTTGGCAATCAAGATTAACCATCCCTGCAGCTGAGCTCATGGTACCTACTTCAAGGGCACAGCCCCAGTGATCTTACTTCCTTCTGTCAGGCCCCAGATTCTAAAGACTCCACAATTTCCCATTAGTGCCACAGGCTAGATGCTTATCTATCAACACATGGGTTTAGAGGGCAGCATGCAGGATCCCAGCTGTAGCATCTAGGCCATGGGGAGATGTTTTACAGAGCCCCAGTGGGGTTAGACCTTGTGTATACTGCCACGTTGTTCCCTGAATAGCATTTCCAGTGGCTGTGTTGCATAGTGAGTGATTCAGAGCTGCCCTCTTGGCAGCTCCTCTTCCCCTGCAGCTCAGACGTGTGACGGGTGTTTCCACAGCTGAAATCTAAGATGCTTCTGTTCCTTCTGCTGTCTCTGATGAATGGAAAATGGATCCTACCCTCCTGCGTGCATTCTTGATGTGTTAGGAAACTGTCACCCAGGCTGCTCACAATGATCTTAGCTCAAGGCTGGGCATGCACAGTCCTTTTAACCTTTGCCCAGATGCTTGACTTTTCATGACTGTCTCTCATTCCCACGACATTCCTCAGAACGTTGCGATTTCTCTCAAAGGTTTGCCACAGTAACCATGCTCTACTGGGTGCCCAAAATGACATGATCATTTAAATGATCAACAAGAACAGGAGAAAAAAAGAAACTGAGATGTTTGGGGTAAGGGGTAATGTGGGGGAGGGGGCTTAAAAGACATTTGAAACATACTTGGGGTAGCTGGGAAGCCTTTCCCAGCAAGTAAGGGAGATGAGGACAACACTGTGAACGTGGAGGGTGGCAGCAGGGGGGGAATTTTAGCTCGTGGTCAGGCATCCCAGCTTCTCCTTTTGGATTGATTCTGCATGGAGGTAAATGTTTTAGCACAAGACACGTTGGTCCCCACTTGTAAAAGCGTATCCCCAAATAAGACTCCTGGGAGCTGCACCCCATCCAGCAGTGTCTTGTCTGGTGTGACGTTACAGGCAAGGGTTTGCTCTTTGAGCAGGCCTGTGTCTAGCAGGCAGGCATGGCTGTACCTAGGCTAGCTTTGCTCCAGCCACCCTGATTCCCTCTGTGGCCTTCTGATGTTCATGGACCAAGGGCCAAGTTCTTGTCTCATCTCAAGGGTCCCATATGACTCCTTACTCCTGGACCCCTTCTTCCCACTTGGCCCTCTCCTGATGGCCTCATTTTCTTCCCTTGCTGTGGTTGGGGTACTCACAGATGATGCTCTGCCTACTCATTTTTATATAAGGCAAATTTTCTCATCCATTTCAAAGCTCTCGAGATTGTGCCTTCTTCCGAAGTGCCAGGCCGGCACATGCTCCCAGTGCTGTCTTTCTCCAAGATGTGGTGGCTCCCCACATGGTGTTTACTTTGGTTATAACTAAACTAAAGCTTGCGACGGTGACACTAGAGTTTAGGGATTCCACATGGGTCATGGATCCATTCAGAAGGCATGGCCAACCCCAATGTTTGGGCACTGTGTGTGCAAAAAGGGAACTCAAAGGAAATGCGGAAATTTGCTAAGACTGGTATCTGCCAGGCATCTCCATGTGTCTGCACACGGGACAAAGTCCATGTGAGGACAAAATGGGAGTGGCTTCCGGTTAGCCACTGGAACCTCCATCCCAGGCTTCTAGACTCCAGACTGTGAGGGAAAAATGTCTGTTATTGAAGTTATTGGGTTTGCTCTGCTACTTCAGCAGACTGATATATGTGTCAAAGTACCCAGAGGGTAGGTGAAGGACCTCCATGACAGGCTGTCAGTCAAGACTACAGCTGATTGGAATCATCTCTGCCTCCTCCCCTCACCCCAGGGCCCAGCCCTGAACTAGGCAAGAAAAGGTGGTCCTATATAAAGTTGTCAGGCGAGGTGACTGAGTGGAATCCACATGAATGGAAACAGCTAAAATGTCGGGTCTGCTCCAGATGCTGTACTGAGGCCATTAAGGCCCTAGAGCCAGCCTCTCTGGGTTTTTGTTATGCCTTCGTGACCTTGAAAATCACAGAGTCTTTCCATTTCTTTAGAGAGAGAACTACTGTCATAGAAAGGAAGGGCTTCCCTGAGAACCTGCCGACGTGAGCCACACAGGGACGTGGAAGCTTGCAAGATCAGGTTCAAGGACACTGATGATTAGAGGTGTCTCTGAGGTAGTTAGGGTGACAAATAAGGGTGATAATACACGCTCACCCTTGACAGTAGCTTCTCAGAGCTTAGCTGAATGATGAGCCAAATCTGGACGATGGGAGGGATTTGTATATGAGTAGTTTTGGGACAAGAGTAGCCATGCTGCCTGGGCACCCTCCTGGAATCAGTGAAGTGCATGATCTAGAGAAGAGATTGAAGGAGCCTCTTAAAGTCATCAAAAAAAAAAGGTGTGGTAGGAAAAATGGTGGCAGCTTCTTCAGTTTCCTAGACCTGCAGGGGTAGTGGGGCTCAGGGTGGGGGGGGGACCATTTACCTCCCATCCATCCATCCATCCATCCATCCATCCATTTTTGCATTATTCTGTCTCTTTAGTCATTTGCTGATATACCTGTACATCCTCCCATACATATACCCGTTTGCTCATTCCTCCATGCATTTCTCCCTCCTCCACTCTTCCCCTCCTTCATCTATCCGTTCCTCTGCCCTACTGAATGCTTTGGTGGCTAATGGGGATCTATGCAACCCTCAGAGAATAAGTCACCTATCTGATGATACCGCACTAGACAGTCTACACCTAGTTGGGATTTGGAGGGGGAGCTGAAGGTAGCAGCACCTCCATGAGATCTTGTTTACATGAAGGCTCAGGCTGAGAGACGCATTGAAAGAGCTTGGTTAGAGTTGAAAGCCTTTGATAATGTTGGTAGTGTGACCTTATGGAGGGCAGGGCAAAGAGAGGTAGTGGGTTCCTATGTCAATGCTCTCAACACACACATGGTGTGTGCTTTGTTAAAACTGGAGGGGAAGTCAAGTGATGTTTATTCTTTTTAACACATGTACACAGTGAGCCATCACTCATCTGTTCTCACAGATAGCAGTGGTGGAGAATTCAAATTGGTGCCTCTTCTCTCAGTTATCTTTGTAGAGGAAGCATGGTCTCAATGCTCATTTAGCAGCTTGGGCTGTGCTATTCTTTCTCCAGCACACATACACACGCACACATGCACAGGCACACACATACACAAAGAGGCACACACAGACACACAGAGGCACAGGGGCACACCCACCTGCACATGTACACATATAGACACACACACACAGGTGCACACACACAGAGGCACACACACACACAGAGGCACACACACACAGGCACACACACACACAGGTTCATAGAGACACATACACAGTGAAGTGAGGCACAAAGAGGCATACACAGGCGTGCGTGCACACACACAGGCACACAGAAACACACATAGGCACATAGAGGTGTACACATACTTGTGCACGTACATACATACACAGGCACACACAGGTGCACACACACAGAGGCACACACACACAGAGGCACACACACA
>NW_004949096.1:36296679-36325874 GCF_000317375.1 Microtus ochrogaster
CACACACACACAGAGGCACACACAGAGGCACACACACACACACACACACACACACACACACACACACACACACACACACACACGTGGAGAGCAGAGGACCAGGACCTGCTCTGTTGCTTAGAAGTCTGATAGAATGATGAGACTTGGGAGCACACATCTGTGTGAACTATATACTTTCCAGGTCTCTGGTGTGGGAACTTCTCAGGGTTGATCACCAGAGGGCAGCAAATACCAATTTGCAGATTGTGTCCTTGCTATTGTGTATTTGCTTTGTGTTGGGTGTCAGAAGGGACAGGATTTGCTTCTTACTGTCACTGTGAGCACAGGGGCTGCGTTAGCCATGTGTTAGCCAGGCTCAAGACTTGTAAATTATCTATGATTATTTTGATGACTTCAGGGCATAATTTGACCCATAAACGTCTCTTAGAAAAACAAACAAAACCAAAGCCCTTTGTATTACTTTGGATGGATATTAAAATACTTACATATTGCTGGGTTGTCTCTATGGCAATTATTTATATTTTCACAACAGAAATTTAAACATTTGTCTTTTCTTTTGAGACAGGGTTTCACTATGTAGCCCTGGCTGTCTTGGAACTCCCTTTATAGACCAGGCTGGCCTCCAGCGCACAGTGATCCTCCTGCCTCTGTCTCCGTTACTGGGAGTAAAGGTGTGCATTCAGCAACATTTACCTCTTAAAAGATTTAGCTCCTGTACTTTCCCCAGAGTCTGAGGTGCTGGTTGTAAATACAGCTAGAGATAAGCAGGTGTGTTTGAAGTGGGTGTTTGGAAGAATTTCCGTTTTGAGCATAGCTCTGTAAATGTGTGCTGAATATTTTCCTTTTCAGCACTGCAGGGGCGGTAGAGATGACCTGGACCAGGTTCATACCCCACAGAGACTCAGAGTGTACCAAGGGAACTCTAGACCATGGGAGGGAGCACCTCTAGGAGGGGGATAGAGGTGGTGGTATATAGACCTGGGGCTAACACATCATAAAGAGGGAGCCTTAGGGTATTGTGGATTGGAAGGGACCTCAGAGATCACGTTCTAATCTAAGCCCCACACCCCACCATGTTTGGGATTGAATTTAGGGCTTCACACACAAAGAACACCAATTTGGCCACTGTGCTGCACCCCACCCCCCACTGCATGTCTTTTACAGAAACATTTCTGAGTGAGGCCTCTTGATCCCTGGCAGAGTAACCTAGAGTTGGCATGCAGCCCATTCCTCCTGAGTCACATATCCAGGCCATGTTTACAGATGAACACCCTCAGAGTGTGTGGCAGGGTTGGAGTTTTTCAGTGCTGAAGGAGAGGGAAGTCCTGGGGCATCACTCCCTGTTTGATGTGGCACAGAAACCTTAGATGCCGTGACTGTGCCAGCCGTTCAAGGATCAGGGCCTTGTCTGTGAGTCATCAGAAGCTGAGCAGGCCTTTGGGAGCCCTGGGTATAGCCATGGCAACTGTAAGGCAGACTGAGCCATTGCCATGGCTGTGGACCGTTTACAGTGTTCCTTGCCTGTGTCCTGCTAGGGAGGGAGCTGGCCTTCCACAGCCTGGCAGCCTACTTACCTGGCACAGAATGTACCTGAGCTACAGTGTGGGGAGCTTCATTGCTTCATGGAAACTCTGTCACCTGTCATTGGGGATCATTGTCTGTGCTCCCCCCCCCCATCCCGAAAGGTTGGATAGTGGCAACTGATGGCTGGCAGATTTTTCTCAGTGCTCCTGTCTGAACCTATTTCCATGCAGGACAGGTGACTGTGAAGGTCATGGTCCCTTTTCTTCACATTTCACTATTTCATGCTTCTGTCCCTTGCTTTAGTAGGCTCATAGAGAAAGGGGCCCAAAGAGAAGAGTCACCGTCCAACTCTAGCTGGCTATGCTGAGAGCCCCCTGTTAAGGGACAGTTTATGGACAGTCATCCATTTGATCATCTCAGCTATCCTGTGAGATAGATGTTTTCATGATTCTTGTCTGTAGTTGAGGATTATGTGAATTAAAAACACACAACTACTTTCCCAGCGTTGGTCAGGGCTCGCAGTTCGTGGGGGTCATCTCAAGGGCTAGGTCTCTGAGTGTCTTCATAGACCCTACCTGCAGCCGCTCCTGGCTTACTGTGGTATGCAATCATATTTGCTTGGGTTAATTTTGCTCAACCAAAGGTTTAAAAATTGTCCATATTGAAAATCATGGAAATTCTACCTAAACTGGGATTTGTCAGGTGTCAGATGACTAGTGGCTGGACCAGAATCCAGGCTTCTACACACCTAATTGATTTTTGGTGGGATGCTGACTTTTTTTTTAAAGACTTTCCCCTGGTCCTAAGCATCTGTGTGCCAAGAGGGTTAAGGGAGGGACAAGACTGAGGCAGTCTTTATACTGATGTTCTTTCACGGAGAAAGGGGCCATTTATGATGAGCATTTATGGAAGATGTTCAGAGGAGCTTTTAAAAACGCAATCCTTTGTAATGATTTTGAATCTCTCTGCCTATTCTATAATAAAATTTAATAGGTCAAAAAGTTTACATTTCATTAAACAAATTTTAAATATCCTAGGTCATTTAAATCAGACACCACAAAACTCTCATAAGAGAGGCAAAAATGAGAATTTGTGATTGTTTGTATTTCTAAGTTTCTTGTATTTGGGGCATTTCTACATCACTGCTGTGAGAGATGAGAGTTCAGCTCAGTAACACAAACCCCACTTCAGCCTTTTCCTTTAGCTTCTGACTTTTACATTATTTTTAATTTTTGTGAAGACTACCAGATCACTTACATATATTCTGCAACCTCCCATTTCCTGTCCCAATAACTCTATTTCAGGATCCTATCCACTCCCACTGTGGCCTGCAGAAATACTAGTCATTTTTATAGTGTGAAAACTAAAACATTAGCTTTTTGCCTTCTGTACTTATCACCTAACTTTTGGTTTGTAATTGCATTATTAAGGCCAGGGCTGTGCATTTGTCCACAATAGAACTATATAGAATACAAGCACATATTTTCTGTCTGTCTGTCTGTCTGTCTGTCTGTCTGTCTGTCTATCTATCTATCTATCTATCTATCTATCTATCTATCTATCTTTCCAATATCAAAACACTTTTGCAATTTGAAGAACAATATCCTAGCAACAAAGTCAATGTAATAACTCTCTTACACTGCATTAATTAATCAAATCACAAATGCTTGATATTTACATAATTATATTTTTATAAGTTTTTGTTTTCTCCTGTAGTTTTCAGTTGCCTTTTTTCCTCATTGGGAGAGAAAAAGAAGTTACATCTTCATTTTATCTTTTTTATTTGTTTGTTTTGATAGACTTCTAGTGGTAGTTAGTCCCTTTTTTAAGTCCTGTCTTATCTTTTGGTTAGATTTCCTCTAGTTTTGTTACTATAAAAATATATAATATCTAGAAGGGCATGCAAATGACAATATTTTGACTCCTTAATGTGTTTTTAGTGGTCTTTATTTTGCCCTTATTATGACAGATTGTTTAACTGAGATTTGTAAATTGAAAATAACTCCCCATTCCCCCCAAAAACTTTGAGGGTGTTCCTCCATTACCATTTTGTACCCAGTCTGTCTGTCGGAAATCCTGTAGACACAGGGTTCCTGTGGTGTACCTATCTGCACTTTTTCTCTGTGAACTGTTTGTCTTAAGCCTTGAGTGTGGGGATTTCTTACTGATGTATCTAGGTTTGGATTCTCATTTATCCTGTGTGGCACGGGGTAGGCCCTTTCAATTTTAAAACTATGTCTCCTTTCATTCTGCGGAGCTTTTCTCTCTACTCAGCGCTCTCTTATTTGGAGGTTAGGACATTTTTGTCTGATCACCTCTCTCGTTTATGCCCTCTCATATCCCAACAGGGTTGTTCTGTAGGAATCATCTTTCCAATTTTAGTTTTATTTGCATGATTATTTTTCACTTTGTAAGAACCCTTCCTGTTGTCTATTTTCTTTAAGCCTGTTGTTTTCTAGATGTAACTGCTGGCTGAAGTGTAGAGTTTGGCCACCTGGATTATCTTTCTTCTCTAACACCAGTGGAGTTGACCAGGGAAATAAGAAGGCTGAGAAACAGAGAGACCAGCAGCTACAGTCAGTGAGACAGAAATGCTAGCATGAGCAGTTGCCACCAAGGTTAGCTTTGACCACTCAGGGGATCCCCCAAAGACCTTACACTGAGTTTTGACACCCAAGTAGAAGCTAGTTAGCTAACACAGTAATGGAAGGGCATTCCAGGCATGGGAGAATGCACAAAGTCACAGAGTAGGTGAACAGTGTGCTCCAGTTGGGTGCCACACAGGAATTAACACGGCCTAAGTTTCCATGGGATGCTTGAGAGTAGATGGATGGTGGGGAGGCTGCAGGGAGGCTCGAATGCAGAAGAAAGATGTGAGGAGATTTACGTCTATTTTGTTTTGTTTTATTTTTTTAGACAGGGTTTCTCTTTGAAGCCCAGAATGTCTTAGAAGTCACTTTTTGTAGACCAGGCTGGCCTTGAGCTCAGAGAGCCACCTGCTCTGCCTCCACGTGCTGGGATTAAAGGTGTGCGCCACCATAGCCCAGCTGAGACTTACATTGCGTGACTGTCCTACAGCTGGCTAATGAATGGGAGAACAACGTGTTGATGACTGGGCAGCCATAATGATCTGAAGAGGACATGATCCATCGTGAATGTATAAACAGTAGGAAGAGGAAAAGACCTCAGGTCACTGGAGTGATGGATCGAGGATGGGCCCTTCTGGGTTTCGTGACTGTGAGACTTGAACTTGTTAGAGAGGGAGTTAGAGACAAGGATATCTTCTCACCCTCAGAAGCAGAGACATTTTCTTAGATGTTCAATGGGCCCTTCTTCACCCTTTACTCAGCCTGTCCTGTAGTCCTTTAGTGACTAACCTCACCAAAGAATTTAAGCAAGAGAACAAATCTTGTCTTTTCTTGGTTACCATTGCCCCTTCTGAACTGAGATCAAGGCTTGATACTTAGTGACTATTTTTTTAATTTAATTTATTTATTTATTAAAGATTTCTGTCTCTTCCCCGCCGCCGTCTCCCATTTCCCTCCCCCTCCCTCGTCAGCCCAAAGAGCAGTCAGGGTTCCCTGCCCTGTGGGAAGTCCAAGGACCACCCACCTCCATCCAGGTCTAGTAAGGTGAGCATCCAAACTGCCTAGGCTCCCACAAAGCCAGTACGTGCAGTAGGATCAAAAACCCATTGCCATTGTTCTTGAGTTCTCAGTAGTCCTCATTGTCCGCTATGTTCAGAGAGTCCGGTTTTATCCCAGGCCTTTTCAGACCCAGGCCCTTAGTGACTATTAAATAAACTGTGAACAAATGATGGACAGATGAATGACTCACTGTAGAAATGAAGGAGGAGTTTCTTCTGACTGAGAATTGATCCGATCATAATGTTATGGGGATCTGGTTTGGGTCATTTGGTGGCTTTTTATTTATTTATCATTTATTAATTAATATTATTTATTATTTCATACTTGAGACATTTGGTGGCCTTCTATTTATCATTTACTAATACATCATTTATTATTTATTTATTTAAGGATGGAACCCAGGGCCTCATGACATTTTAGTTGTGAACAGTAACACTGAGCTACATTCTCAACCCTTATGCAGAGGCATTTGAAATGTATTAAGAGTCCTAGAATCCAAATTAAATTTTTAGAAAAACAATCAAAATACTTCCATTGTCCTGTGTGCCAGTCCAGAGCTGTGCTATAATCTTGGGTCTAGTTTGCCCCGGGGCATTTCAGTCTGGCCAGTGTGTACACAAGCAGACATTTGTGTTTATTTCCTGTGGTGCTCACTTATTCCTTGGCTACCCTTTCAGATTGCTCACGGGTGAGCCTCCTGGGCCTGACGACATTGTCAGTGTGACTGAATCGCTATTCTGGGCTGATGACACATAGCCTAGGGACAACCTCTTGTTCTCTGAAGACTCTGTGTAATAGAATTACAGCTTCATAATGCAGTTCAGGCCAAACTTTGGAGCAGCTGGGCTAAGGGGAATTATACCTGAGTGAGAGAAATTGATCCCAAACCTCAACAACACAGAACTTGTTTCAGCTTCTCAAACAAGCTGACAGGTGATAGGCTTTGTCACCTATGGACTTGGCACAGGCTGATCCTTCTGCCCGTGACGCTGATGTTTCCTTTCTTAGCCACTGTTTCTATGTAGGTGGATGTTGTGTCTCCAGGAAACCTCTCTCTCCTGTGGAGAACCTTCCTTTACAGAAAACTCGAAGTGCTTCGCTTATTCCGGTCCGATCTCTGTATGTCTGTCAGAAGATGTGTGAGTGGGCAGGGGCATCACATAAGACCAGGCACACAGGAGGCCTTCAGTAGCCCATCACAGCATCTCTGTGCTAAGGAAGTCCAGGAGGAGGAAGGGAGCTCTACATGCGGTCGTCTGCAGTGGGCTGCACTCCTCTGTACACTGCGGTCCCACCCTGGAAGACAAGGGGCTCTGGGAGGTGAGGCGGCTTGGCAGGGGATTGTTGTGACCAGCCCTGTCCTTCAGTGATTTCAGTCTCTGCAAACTTTTTTTATTTTTTAGCTGGACATGGTGGTACATGACTTTAATCCCCGTACCCAGGGGGCAGAGGTAGGAGGATCTCTGTGGGTTTGAGGCCAGCCTGGTCTACATAGTGAACTCTAGGATAGTTAGAACTACATAGAGAGACTCTTTCTCTCTAGAAAAGCAAAACAAAACCAACCAATCAAATAATCAAACTAACACCCCTCCCTCCCAGCCCCCACACAAACAAAACAAAAGAATCTTCTTCTTGTCAATGTATTAAGGCTTTGCTACAGCAGGATTACGGGCATGTTGGACTCTGAACATATATCTTGAGTTTCTTCCTTGGATAACAGCTTCTTTGACTTTTGGACTGTACTGACCCATTCAATATTTTAAAAATTTCATCATGCCTATCTCTGTGATTGTGTGGCCCTTGAACGTGATTTTTGTTTTCAGGGATCTTCCAAGTCAGGTAGTCAGAGTCAAGGGCATTTAGCTCCATGCTGAGCCTATCAAGTCATGCTTTCTTTGTGAACTTTCATCTGGTAATAATGCTGGAACGAGTCGACTTTTAAAAAATATTTGCATATCTCATTTCCTTGTCTAATCAGTGTTGTGAGGATAATGCCCCACTTTCCATGCTTGGCTGAGCAGCTGCGGTGGTGTGAGGCGCTCGGGGGCCAGCTCACAGCAGCAGTTTCTCTTTCCTACGTTTCCCATCTCATCCCAGCCTTGCTGCAACCCACGCCCCGGACTTCCTTAAAAAGACCAGCGAAATGATACGGATGTATGACATTTGCCCACAGTTTAAAGGACAGCTTTGTCACAGCTGCATTGTCCTTGGGCATGCTTAGTGGAAGGTGTACTGTGCCTAGTGTCCCCTTTAAAAGTCCTTTAGAGAAATAAGGGGAGCAATTAGGTTTAAGGACGACTTTTCCTTTGGCATGTCCCTATGGTTACCCGTGACCTTGCAAATTGTCTAGTTTATAGGTAACAACTAGGCCAAAGATGTCAGGTGCCTCTTTTCAAAAAGGAATACAGCATCCCCTTTTCCTGAAGGTATTGATGGGGGTTGGTGAGCTTTTTGTGGTAAATAGAGCCTCTCTCAGGAGTCCCTCTGTAGATTTTAATAGGATCATACTGATTTCCTGACAGCTTCTAATGGAGGGGTGGACTTGAGGCTTGAACCCCAGGGTATATTCTATGTCTTTAGCTAAGGGAGTTCCTAAGATGGAATTTGAATGCTTGCTGAGGATGGGCATTTTTAAGAGTGTGCAGAGGGAAAAGGAAACATAGAGAAATCCTTGCTGCCAGAGAGAGGAAGGAAGTTGACTGCTGGGAGAGGCATTGCATGAGTTCCTTTTCCTGTTGCAGTGACCAAATATCTGACCAGAAGCAGCTCACAGGAGGAAGGATTTATTCTGGCTCACAGTGCGAGGGGTTTCAATCCATCATGACAAGGAAGCCATGGCAATGGGGGCTTGAGACAACTGGGAACATTACATCCACAGTCAAGATGCAGAGAGTGGTGAGCGCTGGTGCTCAGCCCACTTCCCCCTTTACATATGCAGGCTAAGGGATGGTGCCACCTATAGCCAGCATGGGTCTTCTCACCCAGGCTAACCTAATCCACATGGTCCCTTGTAGGAATGCCAGAGGACGTTCTCTTGGGTGATTTTAGGCCCTGTTACACTAATAAGAATCCGCTGTAGTCCTGGAGACATCGGCCTGACGTTAAACACCAGTGGAAACTTGACCTTGATATGAAAGCAGAGATGAGAGGAGGATCAGTCTAGAAAGTGGACGAGCTATAGAAAAACTTTCCGGGTGGGACAAGAAAGTTGAAGGTGGCTCAAATGACAACTTCTGTCCTCAAGGTCTAAGGAGAAGAGGCTGGGGTGAAACTTAGGACAATGTTTGTCTCAGTCTCTCTGTTGCCGGGAACAAAGCACCTGAGAAAACCAACTTACAAGAAGAAAGGTTAGTTTTGGTTCCTGGTTTTGGAGGCTTTAACGCAAATGCATGGTTGGTTGGTACTGTTGTTAGGGCCTATGGGGTGACAGTACATTATGGTGAGGAGTGTTCATTGGAGCTAGGCTGCTCTGATCAGGGTGGCAGGGAAGTGATGGGGGAAGGCATATGGAGAGGAGCCAAGTTCCCAATATACCCTTCAAAGTATATCTTCAATGACCCGATTCCCTTCTACTAGGTTCTACACCCTAGAGGTTCTACCACCTCCCAAGAGCATCACGAGTTAGGATGGAGCCTTTAACACATGGCCTCTGTGGATATCCAGGATCCAAAGCACATTTATCAAGGCTCAGCTGTTTAGGGTGTCAGAATACAGGGCGACAGGCAAAGCGTAGAGAGGTATGGGAATTACTGAACATGGAGTCTGGAGAGGCGTGCTTTGGGCTAGTCTGTGTCCATGGCAGTCCCCACAATAGAAAATGGGAATTTTTTTCCCCTGCAGAGAGAAGTGGAAAGTGGGTTGGTTGGGTTGACCCAGGTCTGGAAATTTACCTTTGAGTTTACACGAGGTCCAGGGTGGGTGCGTGGAAGTGCTGTCTGTTGGGAAGGTTTGAATCAGGCGAGCTTGGGAGAGGCGTGTGGAAGGGATGGAACAAAGGAAGACTGGAAGGAGATAAAAGCCCCCTTCTCACTTCTGTTGGGTACCCAGCGTATGGCCAGAAACACCCAATGAAGGGTCCTGATGTTTAAATCTCTCTGACCAGCCACGCCAAGGTATCTGAATGGAAAATAGTATTGCAGGAATGTCTGGATTCTACTCAAATCGTGATTTCAATTGCAGCCCTTTAACACTGCACTCTCAATACCCCTGGCCTGGTGGTGAGGGGTGGCACATTAGTGACTTTCTGTGACAGGGACAAAATGCCTGACAAAAGCAGCTTGGGTAAGAGAGGTTTGCTTTGGCTCAGGATTTTAGAGGATACGGTCCATCCTGGCAGGAAAGATACAGGTGAAGGCTTGGTCTGTGGTGATGGGGACTTATAGAACTTGTTCCTGTCCAATGCCAACCTGGAACCAGAGAGCCTGGGCAGGAAGTCAGTCTTGGCTATTGCTCTCAAAGGTCTCCCTTAACAGGTGACTTACCTCCTCAACCACATCTTCCACCCTGAAGGTTCCACAGCTTCCTCAAGCAGCACCAGCTGGGTACTAAGTGTTCAAACATATGTCTGTGGGGACATTTCATAAATCCTCGCAGGAAGCATTGGCTTCTCATAGTTTTCTGTCCTTCTGTCTTGAATGTTGAAGGGACCCAAGTGAAACATGTACAAGGAGGACATCTCTCTTGAGCTGTTCAGGGTGTTTTCCTTTCCCTTCCTTCCTTAGTTTCTATTCATCAATGAAGGTGCCAGGAGATCAGACCACTGGACTGAGTTGCAGATGGAGCAATCAAGCAGGCTGGAGCAGGTTCCATGGAGAGCTGGACCACTGTATGCAGCAGGGTTGTGGTAGTCTCACCCAGTTAGAGAGGCTCCCCTCCTCTGGGGTATGCCTTAGAATCTGGCGCTTTTGAAGCTAGGTGATACAAACGACAGAACCTAGGGCCCAGCAGCTGCCCTGTCCATCTCTCTATGGCCCCAGGTCGGGTGTCATTGACTTAGCATGGCTAAGGTAGTCTCGGTCAGCTTTCTCTAGGCTGAAGTTACTCCCTGCTCTCATACGATCAGCTCATACTTAAGACATGGGCAGTCATGCTTTTCTTCCATAAGGGTGGACTGTTGACATAAATTACTTGAAATTCTCCTGCATCAAAATTTGCTTTTCTCCTTCATTTGCTTTCTTATTTTAGTCACATCTTTTTCTCCCCTTGCTTCGGCTTTTTGAGACAGGGTTTCTTGTTGTCCAGGATGACTGAACTCACATGTAGTCAAGGCTGACTTTGACTCTACTCTTCTCTCATCTTTATGGGGCTCAGGTTACAGGTGTGTACTGTCCCATCTGGCTTGGTTATTTCTTTGTATGATTATCTATTTATGGATATTTAATTTATGCTGTGGGTTAAAATCTAATTCTACTCATTTTATTTTGTTGTTTAAATTATTTCACTTATGACTACCGGGAATTCATCCATTTGGCTTATTTCTCTTCCACCTGGGCATGAGTGTGTGTGAGTGTGTGTGTGCGTTAGATATTTCTTTCTAGTGCTGCAGGGCACTCCATGCTCATCTTGTATTTTCCCTGCCCCAGGCTCAACCACTCTGCCAAAGAACCCTGGTTTCTCTTGTTGGAGAACATATTGAGAAATCAAGGTTTGGGTGCTATGTGGCTTTGTTGCTACAAGGGAAATGCATGTGTATGCCTGTGTGTGAATAAATGTATTCACTTTTAGCTCTATTAAGCTAAACATGAATTCATGTTATGTCTGAACGCTGATCATTATCACATAGATATTCTAGATTCCTATTATGGCTTATGTGTGAGTTACCTGCTCCAGCATTGAGAAACCTGGCTCCAGACATCCACTGTAGTGGTAGCTGGTCCAGAACTGTGGGCCCCATGGGAAGCATTAGATACAACTTGGCTTTGCAGTTCCCTTAGCCCACTCTGCTCTGCCCTGCCTCTCGGTTAGGTTGTCCTGTGCTCTTGGCTCTTTCATGATCTGCATTTCTTCTGGACTCTCCTCACCATCCCACGTTTTGTCGACTTGTGTTTTCAGTTGCTTACATTTCACTTTCTCTCTGTGTTGTAAGTTTCCTTCGTGGGTCTGTGATGTAGCTTCACTACTCCCAAAGGCCGTGCACTTCTCCTAGTCAATCTTCTTTCTTCTCTAAACCCTTTCAACCTGGACCTATTTCCTATGTCCACCGAGCTGCCGCTTCCAGAATGTCCTGCTGATAGAGCTACACTACAAGTGGCCTTCCAGCGTTAGCTCCTGTCACCGTAACACAGCACTTTAAGATTCTTCCACCTATGCAGGCTTTCCTTTAGCTCATGTTATCAAATTATTTGTGTAAACACCTAGAACTCACAAACTGGTTTGTTATACTGGGCAGCAATCTCAAGGGAACCCCCTGCCTCTGCCTCCCCAGTGCTGCTTCCCCCGGCTTTTTACATGGGTGATAGACATTGTGCTCTTTCCAGCATAAGAAGACAAGCCTACGTGAGATGTCCTGTGCTTTCTACAGTGCTTTGAGGCCATGGTAGATAAATGCTGGGCCTCTGGTCACAGTGGAGACTTTTCTTGGAACCCTGAAAGGCGTTTATTTTCCGAGGAGTGGTCCAGCTTCTGCCTCCTGTGTGGTGGCCTGGAGGCCTGGGCTGAGCTTCTGGGCATTCAGGGCAGGAAGGTGGGGACAAAAGGATGCTAAGAAGGAGCTGGAGCTGCAGAAGTTTGAGCACTTACCCCAGGGTGCTCAGCCACATGGGGAGAGGCATCCTGATGCTGGAGGACAGTGACAGGCTCAGCTGTTCTCTTAGAGCTTGGTGATTTTATTTAATCACCTATTTCCGGTCTGGCTTTTCTTTTTTTAAATCAGAAATAATGAATGGTCTCTTTGGAAAGAAAAGTATCTCCCTTTGCATTTTTCTCCATCTTATGCAGGGGTGAGAAACTTTTGTTCCTTCTTTGTTCACACACCTTCAGCATCTTTCATACTATCTCCAGTACCATGTTCTCTTCCTTCTCGGGAAATCCGCAGGTGAAGGGCAGCCTCCCCTGACAGAATGGGAAAATGGAGACAGGGGGAGGCTGAATATTTGTTTACATGTTTAGGAAACCCTGGACTAGGGCTTGGGGAGTACTCTGGACATGGGCTATCACCTACTCATACCGACTTATTGCTCAATGTGCACTTTAGGTTTCTCTTTTGGGGCATGTGAGGTGGGGGGTAGTGATCCTACATGTTTGGTAGTCATACTTCTTTGTTTAGCGCCTTTTCCTTTTATACCATCTGGGATTTTTATTTGCTAAGTGTTTTGTTTTTTTTTAAGTTACTTTTCAGGTGGTGGTAATAAAATACCTTAACAAAAGCAAGTCAAAGGAAAAGGCTTATTCGGGCTTATTGGGGCTCACAGTTTGAGGGTACAGTCCACACGGCAGGAAGTCCAAGCTGCGGGGTGTCAAGGCACCTGCCCACTGCCCCACATTTAGGAAGCAGAGCATGATGAACGCTGTGCTCAGCTGGCTTCTACCTGTTACACAGCCCCAGCCCCAAGTCCAGGGAACCATGTTGCCAGGCTGCCCTTGTTTACGGGGATTCTTCCCACCTCAGCCAAATCAAGACGATCCCTACCAGGCACACCTAACCTAAATAACCCCCACAGGTGTGCCAGGAGGCTGTCTCCAGGTGACTCTGGATGCTGTCAGGTTGACAGTCAACGTTGTCACGCTTAGCTCTCTGCCCCCTAACCCCATGCCAACATGGAGTGTCAGCACATCCCACTGCCGAGATCATTCAGGCCGGTGGCGATCCTCAGGCCTTTGCCAGGCCAGGGTGGTGGTGAGAATGTCTCTTGTGCCCCAGAGAAGAGCTGCAGCCTTTAATTTAGAAGGTGAAACTTGATTCCAGTTCAGGGCATGGGGCAGGAGAGCGAGGAATTGAGGTGTTTGTATCCCTGATCTTCAGTTGGTTTGCTCCTGAGGACATACAACAGCCTGTTTCTTAGGTTAACTGAATGGCCAGCTTTTGTGTTTCAGGGCCATTCCTGTTAGCCACCGTCAATTTTCCCACTGGCCTTTGACACCTGCCTTTCAAAGTTCCAGAGACAAGTTACTGGGGTTTTTAAAAGTTGAATAAATGTTTACTTATCACACACACACACCACGTGCACATATGCACAAACACACGTGCACGCACAGACACATGTATGCAGTTCTTTTCCTGAGCACAGCTGTGCGATGTTCTTCCACTCTCTGAAACGTTAATTTCCAGGAATCAGGGCTAGATAGCATCATGAAATAGGTTCACTAATGACAGCGTCATTGCTACTCTTCTCCCATCCTGCCTTGCTGTCTGTCGTCTCCTGTTGGTAGGTATGACAAAATAGAGGTGGGGGCTGCAGTCCAAGGGCTATGAGGCCTGCCCTTGGTCTTGATGAAGCTGGCCCATCCTCTCTTGGTAACACCTCTCCCAGCTGAATGGCTGGGTTCCTGCCAGCACTACAAGGCCTGAGTTCACAGTGACTTCAGTCTTGAAGTTGAATTTAGGACACTGAAATGCCATTTAAAGGGCACAGATGGGAGCCGTTTCACTCTGAGCTCTTAGCATCATTTCCATCACCAGCACCTGGTAGTCGGTGCCGACTCATCAGTGCTAAGCGTGAGGCTGAGATCTTTCCATACATCATCACGTCATCAAACTTGACCCCTGGAGGACCAGAGAAAACACCAGAGTTCCTGAGTCAGTGGGCTAGGGCTTAAGACTTTACATTTCTCATGAGTTCCTTGGGCAGGCTGATACTTAACTTTTAAATTAATCTGCGTAAATGATCTCTAGGAAGCAGGGAACGTGGACCACATTTCACAGTAAGGAATCAGCAATAAAGGTCAAGGGACTTGTCCCCAAAGCTCCTGCCTTTTCACCGGGAGCGGTTTCTATCTCAGCTCAGTTATCTATCAAAGGAAGTAGGAAGAGCCCAAGGAAGCAGGAGGGGGGAGGGGAAGAGGGAACGGGCAGAGGTGTAGTGAGCTGTGGAGGGTTTGAGAGTTGGGCAGAGGCTGAGGGAGCCTATGTGAAGGACCAGCCTGAGAGGGTGCTAGGGTAGCATTGGAGGCCCTGGCTTCTCAGGAGGAAGCCTCCAGGAGAGCAGCGAAGGGGTTAAAGGAATCTGCTCTGTGGACCATTTTCTCCACGCCCAGCCATCTTAGCTCCATGTGGAGAGCTACCTACATTGAGGCTGTTTATGGGAGGGCCTGTCTATACCACAGTTGTTCGTGCCATCTCCTCATGTTATGGCCCCTGCTTATAAGAGAGTCATTCCATGCCATGACCATAAGTACTACCCTGCCCACGATGCAACACACTCTGTAGGTGGCACTCTTTCTTTCTGCTGTGACTCTGGGTGAGCCTCTCTCTGTGTGCTGTGACTGCATTAGTGGCTGTCTCTGCTCCGTGCCTGTGTCTCTATGCTATGACTCTGTGAGTGGTGTTCTCTCTCTCTCTCTCTCTGGAGGGTTGGCAGTGTAGAGATGTGTCCAGTGAAATTATTTAAATTATTTTAAAACTCAGGCATTTTCATGATAAATTCCCTAGTGTCAGCTCTTCTTAATAAGTTGGGAGCTCTGGGTTAGAGATTGTAGCTGCCCCTGAGAAAGGGCCAAGCTGCTGGTCATGGCTCCTTCAGCTCAGGCACTGTCACTGGTTTAGAAGGTTCTAGACTTGGAACATCTTCCACTGGGTTGAGTGACTCTGGGGTTTATTGGCGTTTCCTTTTCCACCTGTCAGCTGTGTGTACCAGGACTGTGGGGGAGAGGGTTTTTGGAACAACCACTTCCTGGTAATCCATGGACTTGGAAGGAAATCTCCCTAGCACCTTCTGTGATAATTTAAACCATTTCTCTCTTTTCTCTTCCTAAAAATTATAGTGTGTTTTTAAAATGTGATTTTATAAATTATTATTTTACAAGGACCACGTTGTCTGCATGATGCTTTACAGGGTCTATCTGGCCACAGCTGGAGCACTGCTGGGTGTTTTATGGCAAATTATTCTCAGATTACCCTTTAATGCAGGAAGGGCTGCCTGTTGTCTGAGCTCCCTGGGTCATACAGAAACCCCAGCCTTGATACAAAACAGCTGTCTGTGTTCCAAGGAGGAGGATTTCAGATGGAGACAGAAGGGAAAAGGTTTGCATAGCTGGTGGGGGCTTTGAAAAATGTTTAAGTTACTCTTTCCTTGCCATTAGAATGTGATTTAATTTTGTTACCAACAAATTGTGTAAATCTAAGAGAGAAGCACTGTGAAAAGAGTTTGTGACGAGTGTTCTGGCAGTACTTACAGCGTGTCCTGAGGGGCTGCTCCCTAGGGAGGCCAGCACAAAACTCCTGCTGACCTCCATGTCCCCAAGTCTCAGTCCGGCTGGGCCAGGGTCAGGGGGGCAACCCACAGACCTCCCTCCCCTTTCTCCTCTAGGCCCCTGCTGAGACCAGCAACAAAAGGGCCAATTGTCTGAGGTATCCCCTTGTCTCAGGGGCTCCAGCAACCTTTCTGAATGCCAAAGTGTATCCAGGCACATTGATATGTATGCATATATGTATGTATATATATATGTATATGAATGTAGGTACACGTGATGGTTCTTGCCCACATGTGTATGTAGCATCTGTGCAAACACATGCATTCACGCATATACACATTTGAGCAAGCATGTGGACGTGTGTGTGTGTGTGTGTGTGTATACTGTGAAGATATGTGTGAGGGTATATACATGTGTGTACATGAATATGAATGGATGTGTCCATATGCATACTAATGCATGTATGTGTGTGAGTGCATGAGAAGCATGCAACTTGCTTAAAGAATTTCTGAGTCCTGGTGCATCTAAACAGAGCCAGTGGCCCCAGAAGCTGGACTGGCCAATGGTGGCTCCTAAGGCTAAAGGAATGGAACATCTGGCTTGCTTCTCAGCAGGTCGCACAGCTGCCTTTATGTGGTGTTCTCTCTGGTATGGAAAGCTTAGAGCTGTTTCTCCTCGCTTGCTTTCCCTGGAGGAAACCAGAGAGCAGGCATAAGCAGTCTCCTCGCGTAGCTTTTTGCCTACTTTGCCTCATTGGCCTGTTCTGACCTGGACTTCCAAACTAGATCTTCTAGAGATTGTCTGCTCTCTTCCTGTTCCTTCCCAGGACTGCCTGACTGGAACCAGTCCATTCTCTGTGTAGAACAACTATGATATGCCCCATCCTCATCAACACTGAATTAGTACCCACTGAGCCACAGGGCTCTTTCCTGTGTCCCATCATTTCGGTCCCTAACACTGATTGTTCACAGTGGTGTGTAGGGATCAGTGACCGGGCCAGCCTTGGGTATGTGCCAGCCCTGTCTATTGGAGTATTCAGGGCTCAGATTTTCTTCTTTAATAAAATTGTCCTTCTGAAAATGACAACAAAACACATTAGACTCTGAAGCTGGGAGAGAGAAGGGAAATGCTTGAATTCTCTGGTCTGCCTCTACAGCAGTTCTGCCTGGCCCCTTTCACCAGCACAACTGCCCTGGAGTAGCTTCCCGCTTTCTTTCCCTCCTTGTCCCTCCCTCCCTGTTTCCTCTGTGCTCCCAGCAAGGGCTTATCTTTCTACTGTAGAGCAGCCACCAATTAAACTTTGCTCCAAAGTTTATCAAAATATTCAGCCAGTAAAATTATCTTATAATTAGCTGAACTGCAAGCCAGAAGTCTTTAACCACAGGAAATATAATGTGACCCAGTGTGTGGAGTCTGTAAGTTGCTCATCCCCACCTTGGCTGCAGTCGCGGCTTCTCATTTTTTCCCAGTCGTTTCCTCTGTGTTCTGTGTGCTCTTAATGGTCCCCAAGGCCTTAAAGAAAATACACGACAGGTTTAGCTGCGATAGATAATGGAGTAAATTCAGTTAAATGTAATATAAGATCATCCTGGTTTTTAATATTTCATGCACGCACATTTATATACTCTTTGTGTGCATGCATATTTGTTGGGGGACGTGCATGTGTGTGGAGGCCAGGAGACAGGTGCTGTTCACCTGTTTTATCTATCTGTCTGTCTGTCTGTCTATCTATCTATCTATCTATCTATCTATCTATCTATCTATCTATCTATCTATCTATCTATCTGGCAGGGTCTTTCTCAGACCTGGAACTCACCATGTAGGCCTGGCAGACTGATCATAGAGTCCCAGAAATCTGCCTGCCTGCTTCTTCCTGATGTGAGGGTTACAAGGGCCTGCTACCATATTCAGTTCTTTTAGTGTGGCTTTAAATGGGGTATTCAACCCAAGTCCTTCTGCTTGCAAGGCAAACTCTTTATCAACTGAACCATCTTCTTTGTCCCTGCATGCATTTTGTGTGTGTGTGTAAACTTAGGCCTACTTTTCCTGGGTGTGCTGATGTTTTGCCATGACTGGGTCTGTATTTTGGATAACTGCAGTGTTGTTCTGAATTATTCTGGAGCTGTGCTGTTCCAACAGTATCCAGGGGATTCTGTAACATGGTCAGCTGGACAGCAATTGGGCTTTCTTGCCTCAATTACCTCAGTTTGCTCTCTCTCTCACTCTCTGTTCCTCACTCTTTCTATAATTCCATGGCCTGGAGTCCCTCCTGCCATCTTGCACCAAATGTGGTATCATAGCCATGTCATCTGTCACCCTCTCCCCATCTCTGTTGGGGGATAGCAAGGAAGCATGAATGGTATTTGGGGATCTTAAGGTACAACTTAGGCTTTCAGACAGAAGCAATATTACAGGTGGTACTTAGATTCTTAGTTGCTGTGAGCTTCTTTAATGGCTAATGCCGTGGCTGGGCATAAGAGGGCTCATGAGACTTACATAGATTCACTGGACATTGATTACATCTTTTCTATAATGAAGCACTTCCAAAGTTCTAAAAACAAATCGAAAATTAAGTTTTGGAATATACTAACATTTTCATAGATAGGCATCGACTATAGTACTCATACAGTAGTTAATATTGGTAGCGTTTTCTGTGTTTGTCATGCAGTTATACAGCTATAAACACAAATGTAGAAAACATCTTCATCCTAACGTTATTCTTAAGAGGAAACAATGGTTCTGACCACTTTAAAACTAGGAAACTGGCATCAAGGACCTCAGTAACTTGCTGTTGCAGCTGAGCTCAATCCGCTAACCTGACTGTCTTGTCGTTCACTGTTCACCGTGTGTGAAATGGCCAGGGCTCATGCCTTATGGTTTTGACCTTATGGTTGTGACCATGTATGCTTGAGAGGTTTCCACGATACTGCTGCAGGTAAAGAGGACATCACAGCTTCATTTCAGCCTCCTGTCGCTGCTGCATCCAGCTGTCACATGTACCATTCCCTGAAGTTACATTTCCATTTGGGGCTTGGTTTCTCTACAGTCTTTAGAATTTGACTTGACCGGCCTTGAGATGATGGGATAGCCTTAAATGCTAAGTGAATCCCCAGGAAACCTCTGGCCCAGGTGTCTAATCCCTTGGTGTTCTAGAGTCTACATGATGCTCCTGTAAAAGGGGTGACTGGGGGGCCTACTCTTGGTTTTGCTGTACCAATGCAAACCTTGGTAATGGCTGCATGTTGACACCCCATCCTTCTACTGCTGTCCCAAGAGCCCTGACCTGCAAGTTGCCCCCAACTAAGGATGCTTTCTGTCTGATCCATGATGAAATACCCTTGGCTGTCTAAAGACCTTTTCAAAATATCATGATCCTTTCAAAGCAAAGTTGAAATCAAGGTGCTATCATTAGAAATGGCTGTGAAACAACAAGGCCTGTTAGGAAATGTTTTAAGATTTACTTTTATTATGTGTATGAAGGTTTGTCTGCTTATGTATGTATGTGCATCATGTATGTGCCTACTGCCCACAGAGGCCAGAAAAGGACATCAAATGCCCTGTCACTGAAGTTACAGCTGGTTGTGAGCCACCATGTTGGTGCTGGGACCTCTGCAAGAGCAGCCAGTACTCTTATATTTTGGTTGTGAGCCTAGCCTTTAACGGCTGAGCCATCTCTCCAGCCCCAGACATTAGGAAATGTTTAAAAATAATTGACCATATTGAGCTAATTTTCTTGTGATTTCAGCATGTCCTTTATATTATTTAATTTGTATTTTTCCTCTTTTTTCTTAATTGCAGCTTGGACTGACGATAGCCATCCGCTATAGCCACAGGTAAAGCTTTAAAATCTTTTTAAAAAGAAATGGGCTTGTGGTTTAGAGGTTTTGGTTTTCTTAGGTCCTGAAGAATTTTGAGGTTCGTGTTCTGTTTTGGTTTCTTTTTTGGTGGCTGTTTTTCCATGTTGGAGATGATACAATTGCAATTGCTGTTTGGAGGAATGTGTGGTGGTGGCGGTGGAGGAACGGTTTTAGTTTTTGCTTATGCATTGCAAGCTGGCTTCAACCTTGCAGTCCTGCCTCAGCCTCCCTAACACTGGGATCATAGGATCGCACCACGGTACTCAGTTCTGCCGTCAGTGTTGTTTACAGACAGTCTCCTTGGTGGTTCAGCTTGGCTTGTTGTTTTATGATCCTCCTGCCTCTGCGTCCAAAGTGCTAAGATCACAAGTGTGACCTCTGTGCCCAACAACATTTTCTGAATGACATGAACTCGAGAAGCTCGATGGTAAGGCGCAGATGTGATTTGTGTGTAGCGTGTTGAGCCTGAGTCTGAGAATCAGAGTGAGGGGGTTTTTACCTGTGAGGCCAGGCCTGTTTGTAGAGCTCTTTCCTTGCCCACCAAGCCTCTCTCCTTCCTGCCTTCCTGCCTTTGGCAGAGGCAAAGGGCCTCGATTTTTGTCTCGCTTCATGATATCCACCCTGGTGCCAATCGCACCATGTCAATGAGAACAAAGCATTATTTTCTAGTGCCATCATTGTAGCCTTGTCCTGTGAATGTTTGCTTCTAGAATCATCTCTCTTGTGTGTATGCACCAAGATATACTGTGCTGAATGAATTAAAATGAAGGGTTGATAAGCAGTGTCTTCCTGTTCTCATGCACGCTGTGTTCACCGCTTCCCCAAAGCGCCACCCTCAGATCAAAGGCGGGCAGCTCAGGTTAATCTGCTCATCTCTCCGCAAACAACTCAAAAGAATGCCGGGCGTCGGGACAAATTTTCATCCTGAAGATAGTTGTTACAAGTTGTATGTTCAGTTTTGATCTAAGTGTGAGACTCAGGCAGCTGCTGAAAAACAGAACAAGTATGAACAGGAAGAGGGCAGGAGTGGACTTGAACTTCTCGGAGTTCATGTATGAGAAGGAAGGTGTTTGGGGAGACATGTCTGGAGCAGGTGGATGAAGGCTGCCCCAGACAGGTTCATGACCATGCATGGGGTAAAGTGATATTTTCCCCTTGCCTGTCACATAAGCTTATGGCTGAGGTCACATAACAAAAGACAGGTAATGAGAGGCCGATGTACATGTTCATTCAGTACGTTTACACGAGTAGGAGGTTTTATAAGGAAATAAAGACCTAAAGTGAAGAAGCATGATTAGACAGGTGCTAGAGCAGTGGTTCTCAACCTGGGGTCCCTATCCCTTTTGGGGTTGCATATCAGATATCCTGCACATCAGATATTTATATTACGATTCATAACAATAGCAGAATTAAAGCTATGAAGTAGCAATGAAATAATTTATGATTGGGGGGGTCACCCCAACATGAGGAACTGTCTTAAAGGGTCGCAGCATTAGGACAGTTGAGAACCACTGCTCTAGTGTGGATAAAATGATGAACCTTTTTTTGCTCAGATCTTTTCTGTGCTCTGGTGCCTTCAGAGGTCAAGATGCTCCTTTGCGAATTGGGAGGGTGCTCTAAAGAGTCTTGTGATCTGTTTTGGTGACCTTCTCTTCTGCTATCTTCTCATGCCAAAGGGCCATATTTTGGAGTAACAAGTCCCAAACCCTATCTTCCGCCTGTGTGTTTCCCGAGTCTGGTGTGTGCACAGTGTTTGGATGGTGTGCACACACATAGAAACACTGTCCTGAAAGAGCATGCTGTCCCCTCATCAGCACAGCTGGGTTGTCACAGCTGGTGAGATGCCTCTCGCCGTGCCCTTAAGACACATTCACCCATCAGTGCACTCGTGGGCTGTGTCTACCTTTTAGTTACAAGGGATGTTGATGTTATAAATACAGCACATGAATGTCTTGTCCTTGCTTCTACTCCTTTTGGACTTATATCAGAATTAGAGTCCTAATTCCATGGCAATACTCAAGTTAATTGTTTTGAAGACTGTTCATACTATTTCCTTGTCATTGCTATGTGAAATGGAGTTGTATCAAGTCCACATAGTTCTGGTTCCTTCAGAAACAGTTGGGATGGAGAATTTCATTGTTATGTTTTAGCAGAACCCAGAGACTGGAGTGAGAGTTTCCTGGGTCTTCTTTGTGTGGACAGGAAGACTTTGAGGGCAAGGTTTGGGTCTTATCACCAGACCTTTTCAAAAATTCCCATAGAAAGGCCAGCGCAAGAGTGAGGAAGATGAGGAAAACCCCGATCGACCTCTGCAGTGGATGGAGATAGATTCGAGAATCAGGAAAAGGCAAACGTGGTTCCAGAGTGACAAATGAGGAGGAATGGCTTCTCCGTAGAGCAATGGGTGGAGGCATCGTAAGGAGATGAGTGTGAGGAGGAAATGAAGGAAAATCACGCAACCTTGATGAGCAAGCATTTCTCAGGCTGCTGTGGACAGAAGTGGGGACAGAGCTCTTCCAGAGCAGGAGGGGACCTTGCATGATAACTAAGGTGCTTGAGGCCGCAAAGCATCCAGGGGTGCTCCAGCTGTTAAATCTGTCCCATTAAAAAGAGGATGCTGTTCAGGATGAAAAATATCCCCCACAGCACACAGACATGCATGTGTGCACACAGACTTTCACATTCATGCACATATGTGACTACACACACACACACACACACCATCCACATCTACTTCTGCATCCATCCCTTTGTATCCATCATTCCAGACCTGTTTATATGGCACAGGAGTGCATGTGATATGCCACATAGGGTTGGTGCTGAAGTGTGGGGAAGTGGAGGATAATGTAGCCATATTCAGATACTATAAATGTGCAAAGCAAGAAGAACACCTGCCGTGGCTGATGGACATTTAGCAACAGGACTTGCTCACAGTCCATTTATTATCATGGTGCCTTAATTTATTTTTTATAAAGTCAAGTCATTTTTGTACAGAGTGGAAAATTGTTTCTTTGATGCTTATTTCCCATTGTTTAGCTTGAGGTTTTGGGTGGAATCCACACAGTGTGACAACTGGGTAACCCCGAAAAGTGCCCTTTGCAGATAACAGCTCTTGGGGCCCCACCACCTACGCAGTGGGGAACAGTTTCCCCAGTGTGTGGGTGTTTCGTTTTGTTCTTTCTCTGTAAGGTTGAAAGAATTGCACTCTTCCTCCTTACTGATCCAGTGCGGCAGCCCGAAGCAGCGTGTTCCCTCGTGGTGGATACCCCTGGGCAACCGTGAAAGAGGAAAGAGGCAGAGAAACGGCACCTCACCTCTAGCTCTCCCTTCTGACACAGGAGCACCCACGTGAGCAAACCGTGTGGCATTTTTGCACGAGCCTCTACACTTATGTTTCAAAAGCAGAAGATAACAGCAGCCTGTGATAGGATGATTTTGTTTGTTTCTTTTGCTGGTTTTCTCTCTTAAATAGATAAGAAAGGAAACAAATTTTCCATCTGCTACAGGTACAAGAAAGTCCACAGGAACATGAGTTTTAGATAAAACTGAACAATGGTTCTTCTCCAAAACAGACTTTTATCTCCTGGTTTCCTATGGTCCTGAAGTAAGGCCAACTTAGCTGTCGTTGAGGTCAGTGTCACATCAAGACATTGGGGTTATAGGTGACAATTCTTACAAAGGGTTTGACATCTCCAAGGTGTTATGGATAGTTTTATGTCAACTTGAAACAGGCTAAAGTAATCTAAGAGGATGGAAACTCAATTAAGAAAAATCTCTCCATAATATCCAGCTGTAGGGAATTTTCTTAATTGTTTATTGATGTGGGAGGGCCCAACTCATTGTGTGTTTATAGGTTCTAGAAAAAATAACAGGCTGAGCAAGTCATGTTGAGCAGACCAGTGAGCAGCACCCCTCACCCCCCATGACCCCTGCATCAGTTCCTGCCTCCAGGTTCTTGCCCTGTTTGAGTTCCTGTCCTGATTTGGTTATGGTATTTCATCATAGCAATAGTAACCCTAACTAAGACACAGGGTTGTGGACCAGGGACGGGGAAGGCAGAACTAGAGGGCCTGCATGTAATCAGTCCCCGAGGTGAAGAGTGTCTGTGCCCATTGTGCAGACCTATGGCTCAACAGGCACCCCAAGGCTGTTCCTAGTTTTGTTTTGAATGACTTTTAGCAAGAAGTGAAGGGGTTATGGACTCTTGTGTATGACTTGGATTAGAATCAGATTCTGAAGTTGGCAGATGAATCAGAAAGCTTATTGAATGGACAGGTGATATCAAGTCAGTAATGAAACTGTCATCTTGAAATACAAAAATAAAGAAAAGACAAGAAACAGGGTCATCAGGGCCATTGGGCTTTGATTTCAAGAGCTGGCAGATACCTAGTAACTCCCATTTGGAGCTGGTTTGATCTTGTGGGGTCAGCTGGGGGAGAATGTAGTTCTCCAAATTTTGTAAAAATAAAAAAAAAATTGCCTTTCTACCCTTTTTTTCTATTTTCAAGAAATAGTTGTTTCTGTCACTTGGGCTCTGGCCAACTGCTTTATCTGTCTCTTTCTCAGACTTCACAGTAAGGCTCTGACCAGATTTATACACAAGAATTGCCAAGAATTATTTCTCTTTGATGGTCAAATCTTGAAAGTCAAGCTATCTTTAGAAGGTTACATTTTTTCATCACCTTCCTACAGAATATTATTCTCAAGGGTCAGACTACAGATCTTCATGGAGTGTTCAAATCATATGTTTTTACTTAGTGTTTTGAGGACTGTGGGCTATGTTGTAGGTATTTCATGGCAGAACTCAGCACAGGCTTGGAGATGGGTCTAGAGAGTGACAGATGCTCTTTAGGCTCTTCACCTTCTGGTACATCTTCTGTCCACCCCAACCCCACAGTCCCTTGTCTCTTCTCAAGTTAATGGCCTTATCTTTTAGGGACCTTTTCATCAACCCTAAATGGTTGCATGCCATCACCATACCCACAGGGTTGTCTCCAGAGATCATCTGCCCACCAACAAAGGGCTCTTCCTCAAACACAAATCTGATAATACTTTTCTTTCCAGAAGCCTCTGTGGGCTTCCAGCCCCAGAGCATGAAATCCAGATGCTTAGCATGGGATTCTGGATTCATTCCTGGTCCATCTCCTCTCAAGCCTCATGTGTTTTCATACCCTTGATGCTGTTATTCCCTTTGGTAAAGTAGCTTACCTCATCTCTTTTTATATCAGTGAACTCCTACTTCATTTCAGGCAGCCTCTTGGGACGTTGTAGTCTTTTTGAAGACTTGTCAGGAATTCATTCTCCTCTCGGTTAGGGTTCAGGGTGTTTCTCAAGACAGATTCTCTGTGTCTACTTACCATCTTTATCTAGAGATGTGAAGGACGGATTATGTGAAGGCCCACATTGGGCCTGCCCTATGCTATTCCTTCCCCAGTTAGCGCTTGGCCTAGAGCTAAGGTCATGGACACAGTGCTGTGTTGGTGGGTCTGAGAAAACGTAGATTTTCTTTTACAATCACTCCTTTAAAAAAGTGACCTCTCCCTTATTTTAAAAAGACTGAGATAACTGTATTATTTTTCTCACCACAATGATAAAAATACTCAAGCAAAGCAACTAGAAGATTCCTTTTGGCTTGCTGTTTGAGAGTACAGTCATTAGAGGAAGTAATGAGGATAGAGGAAGGCATGGCAGCAGGGGTAGGGATGAGGCAGGGAAAGGAGAGTACCGATATCCAGATGGCCTTTTCTCTTTCCCATTTTTACTCAGTCTCAAACCCCAGCCACCTATGATTGGTAGTATCATCTACATCCAGGACAGGACTTACTTCTTAATCAGTTCTTCCATAGGCATATCCGAAAGTGTATCTCAGCAATTCCCTAGGCATTTCTAAATCTAACAAAGTAGACCATCAAGATGATCTCAAGTCCACCCTTATTGATTTGGCACCCAAGCCCATGACTTTAAACCATAACATTCTACCCCAAGCATCTTAAGTCCATCTCATTAGGCAAAGTGTATTTAGTCCATCTCTAAGAACCCTCGAAGTCTAACAGCTCTAATATTGTTCACCAGCCCAAACTCAGTGTCTTCCCTGAGATCCAAGATAATTTCTTACCTCATATAATCTTACCTTTTACAAACAAAAATGAAAACCATATGCTTCCAATATAAATTGGTGCAGAGTAGATGGTAGTATTTTAACGCAAAAACAGGAGGATAACGAGGAAGATTAGATGAAAGTAGAACCTAAGCTAAGCAAAAGAAACACCAAACTCTGAAGTTTTGTCCAGCATCTTGGGCTCGTGATAGCATCATCTGGATGCCAGTGGACTTGGGTAGTCCCACCTATTCAACTCTGTTGCCCATGGCAACTGTAGCTCCCCCACCTCCAGCTGACTCCACTCAGTACCTGCAGCTTTGCTTGACAAATACCCCACATCTACAGCATCTCTAATATATTTGGGATCTCCACTGCCACCTAGGTTTCACCTTTAAGGTTTGTGCATAACCAACCCAGAAGTTGTTTCCAGAGGCTCTGACCCTGTTACACATCACATCACATAAAAGTTATTGTAGAACCTTGGTGCAAGTTTCCACAACCGCCTCACTCCTGAATCTCATGGGTCCATGAGACCAGCACAGTATGGATGCCACCTCCAAATTCTGCTTTCAGCTCAAGGTGTGTGTAGCATGTCCTTCCCTTCTGTAGTGTCCTCTGTGCACCTTGATGGCTGACTCTGGAGAAACACTTCTCAAAGAATCCCTTCAATGGCCTTCTCAGCTTAAGTTCTCCCCTTTCAAACAACTCTAATTGGTACAAATGGAAACCTAAGGTAGGTGGGATCTTGACCTTAGATGACCTTTCCTACTGGTTGGGGCAGAGTAGGAAGTTTCTCTTTAGTGGTGCTAAGTCCTTATTTCAGCTGCTTATCTACACCCACCTTCGCCACGAGGTCCAGATTGCTCACAACACTCCCCACCAAGCCGCACGTTTTCACGTTTTCTTTTCTTTCACACTGTAAATATGACTAATAACAGATAGCAATAACCGTGCCACAGGCAGTACAAAACCAAATGTACTTTGCCAGACTATGACCTGAATAGACTTGCTGGAGTCTGGTGTTGGGGTAGGATCAAAGGAGTGGTGGTAGACATGATCTGTCAGTTAGGAAGAGGGGAAAGCACGCACACATGCACGCTCACTCACACACACTTTCCTGGGAACTCTGTCTGGCCGCCTGTTGGAAGATGCTCCTCACCTTGAGGATATGCCTAACCTGTATCAGGGTAGCCTCTGGAAATGCTCACACAGACATGCCCAGTAGTGACTCTCCTATGCCCCAGCAAGTTGATAGTTAAGATTAATCATCACAGTACTCAAATCAAATTGGCCAAATTTCAGCATAGCTCATATTAAAATCCCAATGATCTCTCATGTAGAAATCAACAATTACTAAACTCTTTTGTAAAGATAAAGACCTAGAGTAACTATGTTAATCAGACCTTCGCTACTGTGGCCAGATGTATGACAGAAACTCTTTGAAGGAAGGAATGATTTACTTTGGCTCACAGCTTCAGTTCATCATGGCTAAAGGGTGTGGTGGAGCCAAGTTCCATTCCTCCAGGTAGCTCATGGTAGAAAGGGTGTCTACACCGCTGACTTTCTTTCTCCCTTGGTTTCATTTGGCTTCCTCCCTATGTGATGGTGCCTTCCACAACTTGAGGAGTGCTCTATCCTAGGTTAATTCTCTTAGGGAACCACCACGGACACTCCCAGAAGACATATGCTTTATTAATCTCCTTCTTTATTTCATCAAGAGGACAGCCAATAACAACCCATTATGCCATCAATCTTCAAAACAAAACAGAACAAAACAGAATCACGAGAGCTGCATTTAAAGTCTCATTGTAATGTTACAGGAATCAGTTCAGTGTAGGGTTGGTGAAAGGATAGACATATGGTGTGTGTGTGTATACACACACACACACATACACACACACACACACACACACACACCCCTTACCACATATCATCCCTCAATGTCAAACCTAAAGCTACACACCTGGGAAAGGATTAAGAGAAAATCTTTGTGAGCCTCTGCAAGACACAACTTTCTTCAGTCTTAAAAAAAAACTGCAGTATAAACGAAAAGGTTGGAAACATAGATCTTATTAATTAAATACAAGTGTTGCTTGAAAAGCGGGGCTAAAAGATGAAAAAACGATCCACAAATTGGGAGAAAAATATTTGTGCAATGCGCATCTGACAGGAGACTTGGATCGGGAACATATAAAAACCTGTCATGGCCCCCTTGACAAGAAAACAAAGGAGCCCCGCTTAATTTATGAACAGAAAGCTTTGAACTGCGAAGAGATGTTTGACACCATCAATTATTAAGGAAATGAAAATACACTGAATGTACTTTAGAATGAGTTAAGAGAGCCAATCTCCTCCAACCCACACAAAGCAGCTGAGGAGATGTGGACCCTCCCGTTAGGGGAGAAGGCAAAATCGTGTAGCCACTTTGGGGAATGATTTTGGTAGTTTCTTGTAATGTTATCTACTTAACGATTTAACGATACTACTTCTGGAAATCTACCCAAGAGAGATGAAACGGACCTGCATGCAGATGTTTATGACACGTCTATGTATAACAGCCTCAAACTGAAAACAATCCCTAGCATCCTGGGAAACGGACGAAGGCTAGCACAGCCATGTGATGAAATACACTTGGAAATGGAAAGGCACTGTAATGAGTGAAAGGATCCAGGCTCAAGGGCACACAGACGATGCAATTAGCGTTGTAGAACCTGAAGACGTCCAGTTGCATGTTAGTGGTGTCCCGGGAGGGTGCAGGGATTGACTGGAAACACATCTGAGGAGCTTGGGGCTGGGGTGAGAGGCGTTTTCAATCCTGATCACGACGGTCTCGCCTCGTTTCAAAGTTTTACTGGGATGGGTTTGCAAGTGTGAACTGAAGAGGTGAGGTAGGGAACCCTTGCACCATTTTTGCTAGGGCCCTTTCTAGAAGGTGGTGTTTCCAGTTCTGTCTTCCAAGGCTCTTTTGTGGGGGCCAAGGCGGGTATTTCATTTGGAACTGTGGTGTGTGCTGTGTGCCCGGCGGGAGGCCAGGAGTTCATGTTTTGGCTCGCCTTATCACTTTCCAGGAAGCTGTTAAGTGCGCAGATAGTACACTCAGCTCTCTCTCTTGTCTTTCTAAGACTTGCCACATAAACACAGGTGCAGCCAGGTATTTTGTCAGCTGTGGACATTCCAGATGGAAGAGCACTTGAGTGAGACCTTCTCACTGGGATAGTTCAGCCTGAGGTAATTGGATTTGACCTTGTCCTTCACCCTACAAGGCTGCTGTCAGGCTTGAGACTGGGGGGTGTCCTGAGCCCTTAGGGCGCTGGACCAATGCACTTGGCTTGGCTTAACTTCCCTCCTAGGAGCGGGTGTGGGTCCCCAAGGTCACATTCCAGGAGGCACAGCTCAGCTATCCATCTGGAAAACTCACCCGATGCTGACCTCTCCCTGGAGACCGAGGAATGGGGTGCAGCTGTTCGCAGCTCTCCCCAGTGAGAAAGCAGCTCCATGTTCTGCTCTGGTGAAAGTGGCAGGTGTCACTCCTGTTTCCACTTGGTTGACTGCCACTGCGTGTTGGGCAGAGGGCAGAGCAAGAAATGAGCCCAGAGAAGTCCAACCACATGCTTAGCACCGCACTGAGCATGCTCGGTACTTCACCAAAAGAGGCAATACTGTTACTGTTCTTCCAGGGCCAGCTCTGTTGTGCTGATGACAGCCAGAAGGGAGGCAGGT
>NW_004949096.1:36325974-36364263 GCF_000317375.1 Microtus ochrogaster
AGAGAGAGAGAGAGAGAGAGAGAGAGAGAGAGAGAGAGAGAGAGAGAATGGAAAAATGAATGGAAAGAAGCTGTTGCTGGATAGTGGGAACTGGCTCATAGTCTGATGGGCTACGGCCTGACTTGAAAGCCTGGTTCTGCTCCTAGATTCTCAAAGTATTTTCTCAGATTTTGTTGCATGGGGAGACCAGTGTCACAATTTGAAGATTCTTCGAAGCTAGCCATGCAAAGTTTTACATCTGCATGTGTATGCCTTTTTTTTTTTCTCTATGAATTGTACTTTGGTCACTCATGTTCCTAAAAATCCTGAAAGTCATCTTTCAATCACAGGGAGGCTGACCCGTTGGGAATGGCTGGGCATCTCTTAGGAGGTGCTTATGTCATCAGCTGTAGACCAGGGGAAGGGGTGGTGCTGAGGCAGCTCTTTCTCTTCTTTCCTGTATCACGTAGCCTTCGTTTCCTGTTGAGGCTGATAGAGCCTCAGATGCCAAGTAGAGAAGCCGCTGTTGAAATCTACACTCCCAGAACTTCCCTACAGTGGGTATGCCTGCTCATGCCAGCATCTGCCTCAGATATTCAAGCTCATTTCTGTCCTCTGTAAAGTCCATGGTGGGGGTGGATGATGAGTGGGTACTTGAGGGTATGGAAGGGGCTCTATCTTGATCTAGGGATCAAGTTGTCTTCCTCCCCATTCATATGGTTGTTGACATAAACAGGGCCAGTGTCCTTGGCCTCTTAGTGGTATATGGTGTGGTTATTTATTTATTTATTTATTTATCATGCATACATGTGTGTGTAGGTGCATGTTTAACATGTTTTTATGTGCATGTAGAGGCCAGAGGTTGATGCTAGTTGTCTTCCTTTAATATCTTTTATCCTATTTTTGAGACCAGGTCTCTCAATGAACCTGTAACCCACTCACTTGGCAAGAATAACTGGTTAGCAAGGCCTAGAGGTCCTCCCGCCTTCTCCATGACACTAGGGTTACAGGTATTTACTACCATTTTTACATGGGTGCTTGGGGTCCCAACTCGGGTCCTCATTCCTGTATGGCAAGTATTTTACTGACTGTTTGTTGATGTTTCTCCTGGGTGATTGCTTCTAAACCAGAGTGATTTTGACCCTCAAGGGATGTTTGTTGATATTTCTGGCTAACCCAAGGTCAGAGAGGTTACTTCAGGTGTTTGATGGGTAGAGGCTGGGGATGTATTGCATTCTATAATACACAAATATAAAACAGCCCCTTAGAACAGAGAACCCAAAACATGAATAGAGTCCAATTGGAAACCCACTGTAGACAGAGAGCCCCAGAGGCCAGCATAATGAACATCCATCCTTCATCTTCAGGACTTAGAAGGTATCATGTCCTCAACTGGCACAGACTGAATCAGGTCTGTTATTTTATTTGTTGAATTTGTGTTGTTTAAACATAAAGATTAAATCATCTTTCAAATAATATTGGCAACGAGTGAGCCAGCATGGTTGTCTCTTTAGCATGGTAGATGACTCTAAACCCACTGATGGCTGCCTGACAATGGTCCAGAGGAAGGAAGCAGCAGCCTTCCTGCCTTCCTGGTTGGCCTTTCAGTAGAGGCTCATGGGAAGGCACTATTGTGTTAGCTAGCTTTCTTCTCCGTGGAACAGAAGGCTCCGCATAAGCTACTTAAAAGGAGGAATGGTTATTTTTGCTCATGGATTCTGAAGGTTTGGTGCATGAACATCTCCGTGTTCCCTGGCAGGGAGCAGGTGCTCCTCCTCTGACCCAGTTAGCTCTCCATAGCTGTGATAGAGATCATGACCAAAAAAATTCCCGTGCTCCCTGGCAGGGAGCAGGTGCTCTCCCCGACCCAGTTAGCTTTTCGTAGCTGTGATAAAGACTGTGACCAAGATGGAAGATTTTACCTCATCTTACAACTCATAGGTCACACTCCATCGCCGAGGGAAGTCATAGCCGTGGAGGAGTATTGTTGATTGGCTTGTTATTCATGGCTCTAATTTCCTGCTTTCTTGTATAATACAGAACCACCTTCCCAGGGTGGCACTGCCCACCATGGCCTAGGCTCTCACACATCAATCATCAATCAAGAAAATGCTATGCATGTCTGCCCACAGGCCGATCTGATTGAGACATTTTCTCAGTTGAAGTTCCCTCTACCCAGAACATCCTCGCTTGTGTGTCAAAATAACAAAAAAGAAACATAATTGGCACACCTCCCTTTTTGTATCATTGTGATGAGTGCAGATTCCATCCTAATTCCAAGTAAAAACTCAGCTGATGTTGAAAATGAAACTCAACCAGCCACTCCAACAGCTGCTTTTAAAATCAAGTGTTCTATTTAACTCATAATCTAAAGAGCTGCTTACTAGTTTGGCACTTACATGTGGAAGAATGATGGTAAGCAAATGGCCCAAAGAATCTTTACTTTCCTGTAATTAAACTATTATGCTTCTGCATGAGCAAAAGAAACAAACAAAAAACAACAACCATGTATTAAAAAAATAAACACAAAAAACTCCCACTGCAATAAACAGCACACGGTGGTCTTGAATCTGAGTGGAGGTGTTTCAGGCAGTGGTCCTTGATTTTGCATGAGGTGTTCTGTACCAAGGCTGTGGTCCTGCTGTGTAATGTGGATGGACACTACCAGAAATGCCTCTGGTTCATTTGACGTTCAATTCTGAGTTGATGTTTGGTTGTTTGAACTGAAGAAATCTCTCACTGCTACTAGATTTTTCGCAAACTTCATCCACAGCTTCAGAAGCTGGCTCTTAAGTAACAAGCAGTTGCTTAAATCCTGTTCTTGTAGCTACCATGACCCTCAAGGGGGTGTAATCAATTCTGTTTTGAAGACGAGGGCATCTATTCTGAGAGGTCAAGGAACCTGTCCAAGGCCACGTGGGCACTTAATGAAGATCACCGTCTTCCAATAATGCTAGGATTCTCTATGTATCTTGGAATAGTAGTGAACATAAGATCCATTTGAGAAAATATTCTCAGAAAAATCAAAGAGCGACTTCATAAGAGAAACTACAGGGATATATCTTTATAAAGAAATGAAATGTACAACATAAGCTGTGAACTAAAAGACTATGAGGTCCGTGAGGGGACATGCCATGGAAATCTAGCTCTCCTGCAGGATTGCAATGGCAATGACTGTGTTATGATTCATGATGCTGCTAAGACCTAATAATCCCTGCTGGACTTCAGAGGCTTCTTTCATTTCTTCCACAATTACTTTGTGTCAGATAGTATGCACTTAACTGTGAGCAAAGAGAAAGCCCAGCCCCACAGCTGTAAACAGTAACTATGTATTTTCTTACTTAATGATTCTTGAAGTGGAGCAGTTTCAGGGTGGTTATTTTGTGGCTCAGTGACATCTTCAAGGACCAAGGTTGCTTTGATCTTTCTTCTCTGTAGCCCTCAGCCTGTTAGTTTTGTCTTGACTGACTCCCTTGTGGTCACAAAATGGCGCTGGGGTTCTTACTACCACAGGCATGCGTAATAGGATTTAGCAGCAGAGGAAGATCCATACTTTCCTCTATGTTTCCTTTTAGTAGATGGAAACCTTTTCCAGAAACCCTTCAAGAGACTTCCCCTCATTCCAGATTGGCTAGATGGACCCATGTGGTCCTTCCTAAGGTTGGCACTGGGGAGGAACCGGGATGCCTCTGGCACAGCAAATCCACAGAGAAAGGTGGACTGTGGAAACAAAATGGCGGTTCTGTTACAGAGCAGGGAGGGAAGAGGGATGAGGCCAGCAACTGGAAATATTGCTATGTATTTAAAAATATTTTTACTAAAGACAATCTCAAACATGAGAGAAAGCGATAGCAGGTTTCCAGGTTCTTTTCCTCCAGTTTCTGCAGTTATCACACTGTGGACAGTGTTTATTCGCCACTATTCTTCCTTTCATCTCCTGGAGAATTTGAAAACGTCCCAGACACACACTGAAGTTCAATGATCTACACATGCTGAAGACCTCCTTCATACCTGGGCCCCGATCCAAGGGAGAAAGAAGCTACTTCATGGGCTAGAGATTAGGAAGGACTAACTGGCTTAACTGCTTTGTGCTAGAGAAATGACAGCGCTCTAGCCAGCTGTAGCGTGTCTTTCTCATGCGAGACTGAGACAGGAAGACCTTAATTTGAGGCTGGCCTGTGCTACATCACAGAACAACAGCAACAACAAAACCAAAACAAGTGTCAGAATTTCTCAGAGGAAAAAAACGGCACTCAGAGGAGAGAGTTCTCTCTGCTTTTGTTCTGGCGGCATCTGGAGTCTTTTGTACGTGGGGAAACAGCTGTCCTAGGAAGTCTGAGTCCGGGATGCGCGCTCCTCCCTGCCGCTCAGCCTTGAGTTTGTAGTTTCCACTCTGGCTGATGAAGCAAATGCTTTCTAAGAGTGGGCTTGGGTTTGATGACACCTGTTTCTGCATGTTAATAGATTTCTGGGGGAAGACAGAACCGGTGATGTCATCTGCAGGTGTGTGAGTCTGTGGTGGCGGTCTGCTGTTTGGCATTTGTTTCGTGAGGCATTGTAGTCACATCTGTCTCCGGCAGGCTGCAGGGTGAAAGCCAGAGGCAGCGAGTCACTGTGGCTGTGCTGCAGACACGTGTACTTTCCCCAAAGCTTTGGCTGATTTCAGTTAGTTATGGAACAAAATACAAATGTTGTTTCTTTAAAATGCCACGGTGGCCGTCGGGGTATATTGCCATGCACCCTCTTCTGCGTTTCCTGAGGCCACCTGCCTCATGACACACTTGAAAGCTTCTCTTCCTCTCCCTGAAACAGGAAGCTTGCTTTCTTATTTTCCTTGGGTTTTAAAGCACGTCCCTCTTTGAAGAGAGTTCACATACTCTCTGTGGGGTTGCACCTTTGTTTATAACATTAAAAAGAATTCTCCAGTTCGCTCCACACTTCTTCTTCTCCTCTATAAAGGTCACACAGCACAGAGCTCCCTGCTCAGCATATATCAGCCTGGGCTGATTTTATCTGCGTGTGCTTTGTAAAATGTTTGTATTTGCATAGGTCGTTTAGATACAGAAACACTTTGCATTACTATATTTGAAAATTGAGAGAGAAACTTGTGACAGTCTATGCATGGTCTAGGTGGCTTCTGTAGCAATAGCACCAGTCCCATAGTGTAGGTTTGCAGAGCATGTGAGCTGTAGTGAGGTGTCCCTTGTTTGCACGACATGCAGTTCTGTGTGGTGTGAGAAGCCTATCTGACCCCAATACATTTTGTTTGACGTGCGCAGCTGGGGTGCGAGAGGATAGTTCAGGCCATTGCAAAGAATGCAAAAAGGAAATAGACACAATCTATTCGTCAGGACACAGTGAAAGGGAGACTTACTGGGCCTGGATCATACCAGGAGGATGGAGAAGAGGAAAACTAACCTGGAACCCAGAAAGTAGGAGGGAAGCGCAGCTGTTGTTGGCTGCTGGGGTTCGCTGAGCAATGCACACCGATGCATGCCCTTTCCAACTTGTGGGATCATCCTCAAGGCTAAGGGGACATAAGGTAAACCTGGCGTCTAGCAGTGGCTTCTAAGATTCCTGGCCTGTGAAGCCTTGCTCTGCCTCCCCAGGCATCCCTGGGTTTCCCTTAGGGCAGAGGAGGAGGCTGTGATGAATTGATGAGTCTTTAGGAAGTTGGTCCCTCATCCTTCCCAAGCCACAGGGATGCTGCTCT
Source organism: Microtus ochrogaster (assembly GCF_000317375.1). Classification (NCBI taxonomy): domain Eukaryota; kingdom Metazoa; phylum Chordata; class Mammalia; order Rodentia; family Cricetidae; genus Microtus; species Microtus ochrogaster. Next base: position 36,331,667 of record NW_004949096.1, read on the forward strand.
GAGCCCAGTTCTGGTTCTCTCCGCCTGGCCCCTCCCCTTTCCATGTTCTAGGAGGAACTGGAAACAATATAGTGATGTTACAAAGAGTTTACTCCAGCTGCTTCAGGAATATTAAGCTATGCAAGATTTTGCTGAAGAAGTACTCAAGGATCAGTAGCATACTGGCCAGCCTTGTCTCAAAACCGTGCAAAGATTTGGACCTCTGACATAATTAAAATTTAGGGTGCTGGGAAAATGTTTCTGCTAATGTTTGGCAATTAATTGCCACCAATTAAAGTCCATTCCCATAGCACAAAGAAACACCCCAGGTGTGGGGATCCACAGACATGAACCTGTTCACCTTGACTGGAGGTCCGAGAGTTTGAGCTTAGTTTTTTTGCTCTTTTAAAGTTGTTGACAGCAGGTGTGGCTACAAACAAGATATTGTGACCCAGGGTGTGGTTACTTGGTGCTTTGGACATTAAGATGGCCCATAGAGGTGGATCTGTTCCACCCTGACCAAAGGTCAGAGAATTTAAGCCTATTTCTGCTCCTTTATTTTAAAATAGGAGGTTTGACATAGGGAGTGGCTGCCTACAGGATGCTTGGTCTAGGATGTACCTGTTACATATCCTGCTGGAAACATCCAATGCTTTACTCAGTAAATAACTCTTGATGCCTCAAGTACTGAAGCAAGTGACTGCTGTGGTTGTCCTTTGTGTCACGTTAAAGCAGTCTTTTGCCTTCTTTCTTCCTTTTGAATTGGGGTATAAAAGTATATAAAAATTAACCACGGGAAAATTCAGTATTCAGTATCCACTGAGTTGCCCTCCTGGTCCTATCCTATGTCTCCGTGTTTCTTTCACATCTCTCTTCCTCCTACCTAACATTTTTAATCCACACGCCCCTACCCTAAAACCTACGAACCCATTATGGCTGAACCACACAAAAGTCACCCTAAAACATGTGGTTTATGACACCCTGGTCCACAGCTGGCTATTAGCTCCTTCCCATATCCAAGAGCATGCCGAGAATGTTATAACTAAGACCTGCGTGAGCTCAAACAATTTCTATGGATGCTGGTTTCTTTTGGTGTGCCAGAACTGGACCTATGCGCTATTATTTTGAAAGGATTTCTTCCATATTTTCCCTGAGTATGAGGTGAGTTCTCACTGGGACTGAGGGTATTTCTCCGCTATAACAGTATTAGTTTCACACTTTGTCTCTGACTCTCTTCGTGTGTGTGTGTGTGTGTGCGTGTGCGCGCGCGTGTGCGCACACACACGCACACCCCCCCTCACATTCACATGCACATACATATGATTGCTCCTGAAGGGCCATGCTGCAGACCTGTGTACAGGTAGACCGGTAGACCTTGAGAAAGGTCCCTGGCAAAACCTCTGCTGCATTCGGAAGCTGAGACATCTGTATTGCCTTTCAGAGTGGCAGCTTGGAGCCTCGCCTTGACTCAGATAGGACTCGCTGTTGCTAGTTTCTTCTCTAGTCATCTGGAGAAGGGTGCCAGTATGCACTTACTCTCCATGAAGGAGCTTGGTGAAAAAGGTGCCCAAGATCCTCCCCCTCTGTCCAGAGCTTCACTTGGGTTTGCAGTCTGAGGTTAGGGGCTTGAGGAACCTAGGGGCAGTCTTAGACTCACTTCCCGGTAAGTCTGTGTACCTCAAGCTCTTCACAGACAACCTGGGGAAGGGCACCCAGGAAGTAGAAGCTGGCTTGACTGCATCTCGAGCATCAAAGATAGCTGGTTAAAATGTCTCCCTTTGGGGCTGGAGAGATGGCTCAGAGGTTAAGAGCATTGCCTGCTCTTCCAAATGTCCTGAGTTCAATTCCCAGCAACCACATGGTGGCTCACAACCATCTGTAATGGGGTCTGGTGCCCTCTTCTGGCCTTCAAGCATACACACAGACAGAACATTGTATACATAATAAATAAATATTTAAAAAAAATGTCCCCCTTTATTAGCAGGTCTCTGCTCTCCCATGAAAAAGTCCTGCGCAATTAAGACAGAGCCCACAGTAAACCCTAAAAGGGATTCCAGGCTTTAAAAGGCATTTTGGTTTGTTTATTCACTTATGTATTTGTTTGTTTATTATTTTATGTGTATGGGTGTTTTGCCTGAAAGTATGTCTGTGTGCGATGTGCACACAGTATGCACAGAGGCCAGAAGAGGGCGTCAGATCCCCTAGGACTAGAGTTACAGATTGTTGTCAGCCACCACATGGGTCCTGGGAATCAAACCCTGGCCAGTGCTCTTAACTGCTGAGCCATCTCTCTGGCCCTGCATTTTCTTTTTTAAATATGGTTTTAGTTCAGTATTGATCTTTGCACGCTGTTCAGTGCCTCCCAAATCACACCAGATACCAGATTCATCAGGAACTTGCAGAATAAAATATCTATTTTCCTTTTGATTGCCTATAAAATTCACCAGAAATTTGATGGCATATTAACAAAACAAAAGCAAAGCAAAAACAGCTTGACCAATATGGTTTGGCAAAAATGACTTAAAAATAGACTTTCCTGAAAGACCCCATGTTAACGAAAAAAAAAAAACATGTGAATTGTTTTTTCCTTTGGGGCAGAAGTTTAAGGTGCCAGTGTGGTCAGCTGAGCTCTCAAAGGAACAGAGGAAGAACGTCCCTCTGACTGCTTTTGTGGCTGCATTTGTTCCAAGTTCCCCACTTCTCCCTCACATACATTCTGCTTCTTGACCTGGAACGGAGACTCTCAAAAATCCAACCCTGGCTACATTCATAAGTGGTAAACTTTTCAGTTCACACTGAGCAGTTGATGGGAATTTCAAAACACAGCCAAAGCCCATTCTTCTGAAGACAACACAAGCGCCTTGTCTTCCTGATGTCACTAATCCAGTGTTTGCACTGGACTGTCACTACGTCATGTCTGAGCAACTCGGGAGGATTTCCGGTGAGTGAGGCTGAGCGCATCTCGCTCTTCGAGTCGTTCACCCGTGGTGTTTATTCAGCAGGATTTTCACCAGTCTTCATCTTGGCATGCATTGCTTTTTGTCACGGCATCCAAAGCATCCCATGTGACCCCCACAGAGACGATCTTGTCAGGAGACTCAGGGAGCTCTTGTGAATTTTGTGATAACAGATAGCCAAGGCATAAAAGTACCTCCAGGAGCTTTTGTTAGAGGGATTTGTGCTCTCAAGATTTCAGTCTCTCAGATCTGCAATGGGACCGTTTAGCGTGGGGAGGACATTGAGTGTCAGAACACACCTGTCCCTGACATAGTCCTTCCTGGTCCCCACAAACTTCACATAACCCAGAGGTCTCTGCCCCTTGTTTCCCACCTGACATTAGTGATCACTGTATACTGTGTCTCCAGATGTACTAGGGTTTCCTCCATCATAGAACTCAGGGGGTACCCAGTGGGTAAAGACAGAAGGAGGAAGGAAGAATCAGTGGGTTTGATGCTCTTCTCGGCAGAGGAAACTTCCTTCTTTGTCATGGCTAGCAGTCGTAGATATGACCTCTCCAAGGTGTGGCATCAAACACACAGAGGCTCTAACTGCATAGGGAACTTTCTGAGGTGCTTCCTGATAGCCAGAACTCGGGTCCTGTAAATGGCTGGTCTTCTCTCCATCTTAGACAAGCTGCCCTTGATTTCTCAGCAGATTGGCATTGCTAGTGTCAGGCCAGCCTTCTGTTGGAGTCCACATGTTCATTTTCTAGATGTTTCTAGAATGATTTATAGGTTATGTCCTTATTTATAGTTGGTGTAATAAGTGAACACTGTTCCAGAGGGTTGTTGTTTTTCAACCACTCATGGTGGAAATGCATAGAAAATAACCCTTTAAAGTAACTACAAGGTTGGCACATCTCATAAACATGCAGGATTCCCTTTTCTTGTACAGAGGCCAGACATGATTGAGGCCCCTCTATTTTTGGAAGCATCCTCAGCTGATGCTATAGGGAGCTCTGATAAAAACACCGAGATGATTCTGGGTGGGTAAACTTTGACATAAAAGCCAAACTGCTGAGTTTGCAGACTGCCCTGTTGTGAGGGTGAATATTGGCTTCCTTTGACACAGTTTGAACAGGGCCTGTCCGTACTGTACACCGCAGGGCACTGCTTTCTTCCATCTGGTGCTCAGGTGTCCATGATTGACAGCCAGTACCCAGGCTTGCGCTCACTTCCCAGGACAGGCCTTCGACGCACAGCCCCTGAACACTGTCCGTTCAGCTGAGGCTGTTCCTCTTTTCCAGCTCAGAGACTTAATTCACTCAATTTAGAAGGATTTCTGATTTGGTAGGAAATTCAGCTTTCTTTTTAGATGGTGCCTGAGTTTTACTTCTTCCTCACATAGCACAGACCTTGCTGGAAGCAGGGCTTCTGTTCTCCTCTCCTCACTGCCACACACAATTCCCAACATTCATTTAGAGAGAGACATATCTGAATCATTTGAATAAATAAATATCTTAATTCCCAAAGCATGTTACTTGCTGATAAGTATGTAATATTCTTTTAATGATTATGTGCATCTCTTCTCTCTCTTTCATTTCTGGGTGTTTAAGGTCTACACAGTGATAGGTATTTAGTTCCTTTCAGAAAAGCTCACCCACTCTCAGACCCCATTGCTGGATATGGGCTGGGGGTGGGCGTCCATGTCACCACAAAACCATCCCAGTGTAGGAATATGGGGGATGGGTTGGCACATGTTGAAGGTCAAGTTCTAGCACCCGACACAAGCGGTATGTGTGTGTGTGTGTTTGCGCACGTGTGTGTCTTGTTCCCTTTGTTGTTTGTTTGAGACTCTTGCTCTATAGCCAAGGCTGACTTAGAATTCACTTGCAGCCCAGGCTGCCCATGAACTCATGGCTATCCACCTGCCACAGCTTCCCAAAAGCTGAGATTAAAGCACGAGGCACCATGCCCTGTTAAGCAGATGATTTAGCTGTACTGAAATTTAGTTTCTTCTAGAAATGTAACTTTTCTGATTGTGGTGGTGAATGGGAATGGCCCACATGGGGCTCATAAGCTTGAATGCTTGGTCCCCAGTTGGTAGAAGTATTGGGAAGGATTAGGAGGTGTGGTCTTGTTGGAAGAGGTGTGCACTGGGGGCAGACTTTGAGGTTTCCCAAACCACTCCCAGTTAGCTCTCTGCCTGTGCTTATGGATCAGCATGTAAGCTCTCAGCTGCTGTCTCAGCACCGCGCCCCTGCTGCCATGCTCCCTATCATTATGTCACAGACTCTAGTTCTCTGGAACTGAGAATCCCAAATTAAATGCTTCCTTTTATACGTTGCTTTGGTAATGGTGTCTCATCACAGCAGTAGGAAAATAGCTAAAACACTAATACATCTATCTGTCAAAGGATCACTTTGTGGATTAATTTCTGTAACTCATCTGAATACACTTAGCAGAGTAGTCACATGGGCAGTTGGGACCCTTGTTCTGTAAGTCTTCACTTCCTTTCTTTATCCAAAATACACATACACAGCCACCCTACAAGAACCAAACGCTTCCCACTCTTTTCTTTCCTAGTCCCTCTCCTAAATGTCAGTGGACTACAGAGTTGTGGGGCCAAGATTCTTATGGGGACCCCAGTAAAAGTCCCCCAAGGTACTTGGCTGTGTTTGTCCTGATAGTAGTGTCAGAAGTTGTTGGACAAGACTGTAACTTTTATGAGAGCCATAGGCCCTCCTAATTCCCAGTTTCTGGCTTGGTGACTCTCTCAAATCTTAGCTATGTCAACAAGCAAGGAGAGCAATGATCTCATTTGAACTTAAGTTCCTTTTGTGGTTTGCTTATGGGAAATAAATTACATATTCAAATTGTAATGGAACTTGGAGGAAGTTTTTAGTATCTGGGGGGAAACCATGACAGAAGGTGCCATTTAAAATGTATGAATAATGTACAAGCAAAAGGAATTCAAAGTTACAGGAGCAAACCTGTCTATTGGAGAGAATTGCCATGGGAACCAGAGATGCCAGCCCCATCGCCTTCCTTCAACAAATGAACTTAATGCTGCAGCTAAATTTAGAGAGCCTTCCGCATTGGAGTGCTCCTGAACTGGGTTTTGTCTTCTATTTCAGAAGCCTTCTATTTTGTCATCAAAGTGAACATCTGGGGACATTTTAATTGCTGTTTTGCAATTCACTCTATAGCATCTTCTGGTACCCTGTGCATTTACCAGCTGACTGCACACACTGCCTCATGGATGTCTGCACATCCAGGACGAGATGCTGCCAGTGCTGCTGGTAGCTCCTGACTGTGGAAAACTGGAAAGTCAAGTGCTCATGATGAAGTAAAATTCACAGCCTCAACTGGTTGGTTAAACTCAGTTTTATTGAGATATAACACACATACATGAAATGTGCCTATTTAGCATATATAGGGGTTGGTATCTCCACCGAGATGTGCAAGCAACTTCTGTCAATTCTCCGCCCATTAGTCATTGCTTCCACCACCACCCCTTTGACTTGCCTCAAGAATTAATCTTCCTCTCTTATAGGTTTTGTTCTCATTCTGATAAAAATCACTTAAGTGGTCTTTTGACTGGTGTTATTCCCCTAGCACACGGCTTTCCAGACATGGTGCAGCATGACGGGCTGCCCCTTAGCTTCCTTTTCATGTTCCTGTTCAAGGATAGACCACATTTGATGGACCCACTTCATCGGTGATGGTCACTGGGTTGCTGCTGCTTTCCAGCTCCAGCTGGGTATCATGTTCTTAGCAACAGACATGGACACACTTTCACGTGGGTGTGCTTCTGTTCGTCCTTAGAACAAAGTTGCTAGGTTATTAAATATAAGTGTATATTTAATGTTGAATTACTACCAAGTCATTTTTCAATGTGGCTGCATCATTATATTTTGTCACTATCAGTTTGTAAAGTTCCACTTCCCATGTCCCTGCCTTATTGCCACCTAGACGTATCTGAGTAGGGTTTTGATTTCCATTTCTCTGTGACAGATTTTAGTGCACATTTCTAATGTACATATTGGCCATTCGTGTGTCTCTTTTGAAGACTAACTCCTTAAACAATTGGCTCTGTTTGAACTCTGGGCTACTGAGTCTTTCATTAGTGAGCTGCCAGGATCTTGGCTGAGTCTGCACACCACTCTATTTTCTCAGAAATATGTGCTCTGAAATATAGAATTATCCCTGTTGATGAGTTGGCGCCATATCTACGAGACCGCTGCCTCCTCCCAAGGCCCCTCATGCTTTACGGTCTGTTATCTCCTGTGAAATAATTTTAGCGTCTGGGTTTAGAAAAGTGAGTTAACTTTTGTTGATGGCACGAGGAAAGTATCAGGCTCCATTCTCTTATATATGGATATTCACCAGGAACCCATGAACGGTCTCAGATAACTGAATGGAGAGGATGAAGCTAGACCTCTATCTCTCACTCAGACAAAAATCAAGTCCAAGTGGACCAAAGACTTTTAATATCGGAACTGGAACCACTAGAAAGTGGTGTGAGGAAGACATCAAGGTATAAGTACAGCTGCCCCCGAGCTTTGTTACCTTATATTTTTGTTATTGGGTTGTTTGGGGGCCATTTTTGAATGCCCAGTTATAGCACGACTAATAAAAACCCAAAGACAGATATTGGGGTTCAACCTGAAAATCAGGAAGGCAAAGCAGCCAACCACTAGAGAGATCTTAACTCTGCCAAGGCTCAGACGAACAAAGGGGTGATCCCTTGCTCTCAGACTCTACACTCAAGTGAGTTCCTAACTGTTCCCCTTTATAGTCCCCTCTCTGCCCAGCTGTATTGCTCTATCTCTACCTCCCTAGTGCTGGTGTAACACCCGATTCTGTGTTACACCCTCTGTACAGTTCGCGCGCCACTGTACCATACGCCAGTCGGGCAAAGGCCTGGAGATTGAAAGAACACACATAGAAACCAGGGTCATTTGAAAGGAGACAAGCCGAATGCCAGTTTATTCAGATTTGGGGGAGTCCTTATCTACCTTACTGCTGCCGAGGCAGGTGGGAAATTACCATATTAACAATGGAGACAATGGCCTACAGCTAATCACCAGGCGGGGCAGGGAGAACACAGAAACAAACAGGATGCTTAGTTAGCTGACCAGGAACTGTCCTCCAGATGCACCTCAGAAACAAGGACAGACCAGGGCCCTACATGCTGGGAGTAAAGGTGTGTGCCACCTCCACCTGGATCTGTTTCTGGATCCATCTTATGTAGCCTATGGTAGCCTTGAACTTACAGAGATCTATCTGCCTGTCTCCTGAGTCCTGGTATTAAAGGTGTGTGCCACTACTCCCTGGCCTGCTTTGCCCTCTGATCTTCAGGCAAGTTTTATTTATTAAAACAAAAATGATATACCACTTATATTCCCCCTTTTAGTCTAAAACAAAAGGCTATAGTTAATATAAGGAAAACTATATATAATAAGTAAAATAACTATATTCAACATATACAGGCAATAAATACATCAGCAATGTCTAGTTCATTTGCATTTGACAAATTCAGAGAAAATACTCAAAACACAAATAATATACCACTATACTCAGTAGTTCATAAGTGTAAAGATGACTTCTGGTGGGGCTAGAGAGATGAGTAAGCACTTAAGGCTGTTTACTACTCTTGCAAGGGCCCCAGTTCAGTTCCTAGGACCCATTTCAGAAAGGCCTGTAACTCCAGCTCCAGGGGATGCAGCACCTTCTTCTGTTGGTCGAGGGCACTGCACTCTCATGTACATACAGGGACACAAATGTTTATAAGTCTTTAAGAAACAAGTGACTTTTGGAATCTCCTATCTACCCAGCGGATCTGTGTCAATTCCAGCACACCTTCCCCTGATCACTGTAACCTTGTAACAAGTGTCTGGATTGGGAAATGTGAGCTTTCAAGACCATTTTTCTTTCGATATTATTGGCTGGGCTTTTGACTGGGTCTCTTCTGTTCTGTGTGAACGTTAGGAGCTTATTGTTCAGTTTGGAAAATGCGGTGGCTTAGACACAAGATACCTTTTACATGTTTTCTCCCGACTGTGAATGTTAGCTTTGAATCACAGAATTGGAGCAACAATATATACAAACCCATGAAGAGAATGAGTAAGCCTGAGTAAACCCTCCATCTCTGATGTTGGTTACTCTACTTGGTCTTGTCTATTGATAATGCTTCCCCGATGTGTTTTCATTTGACCGGTTGACTCATTCTGTTAGTTCTTTTTCAGCCTCTCATTTCCCTTTAGTGCTGACACGTCTTACCCAATACTGCTGACTTTTCCACCCGCTATATTAGCATTCTTCTCTGGTCCTGATTTTTCTGACTCATTCAGCTGCTCCTTTGAGCCCTTATCTGGTCACCAGTCTTGTTGGAAATGGGACATTGAACTCTTCCTGGTGTTCCAGTCACCTCACTGTGTCTGGCTTCCAGGATAGAATTGTGAGGCCCTGAATATATTATATTACCTTGCTTTATAGTATTTCTGTGTTGCTGTGTGGTGTTTTGTGTACCTACTGGGACAGATATAACTCTGGTTTTTATTGTTCCCTTTCTTTAGTCTTTTTGCTTGCCTGTCGTGTTTTAGTTGCTTAGGCTTTGTTCCCCAGTATTATTTAAGGGGAAATCTGACTGCTGTAATAGAAATAGTGGTTTGATAGCAATTGTGGGTTGTGGGTTCCTCTTTGGCCATGCCTACTTCCACTCTAGAGCCAACACACCAGAGGATTGACTCCCAAGCTTATTCTTTCACCTGTCCCCCCAAATGAACCCATCCTCTTGCTCCAAATGTCATTTTAAAATTGTAAACTACATTCCCAGTGTTTTTTCTCATTAGAAAAATCAGCAATAGCTTCATTTTGGGGGGTTATTATTGCAAACAAATTTTTCACTTGAAATCTTTATCCTGAACAGGTTTTTTTGCTTTTGTTTTTGCTTTTCACTGAATTTTTAGTGAAAAATTAACACATCTATGAAGTTTAAAATTGAATTCTGGGTTTTTTTTTTTGCAGACTTTAAAATGCTATTGAATATTTCATAATAAATTAAGCATCAGTTTTTTAAAAACTTTTTTTTCTTTTTGGTATATGTTCATTGTAAATAGTGATTGGTTTCACAAAGACAATTTCTTCAAGTGTATCTTAACTTTGACCATATTCTCCCTGTGTGCCTTCCCCTTTCACACAGTTCCTCCTTTCCACAGTTTTCTCCAGGCTCCTTTGTGCTTTCACACACACACACACACTCACACGCACACACACTCACACGCACACACTCACACACACTCACACACATTCACACACACACACTCACACGCACACACACACTCACACACACTCACACACACACTCACACACACACAGCACACACACACTCACACTCACACTCACACACGGATCCACAAGTGAGAGGACACATGTGATATGGAGGTCCGGCCTATTTCAACTAACATGATAACCTCTAATTGTATTCATGCTCTAGTGAGTGGCATGCTTTCATTCTTTTTTTTTTTTTTTTTTGGTTTTTCGAGACAGGGTTTCTCTGTGGTTTTGGAGCCTGTCCTGGAACTAGCTCTGTAGATCAGGCTGGTCTCGAACTCACAGAGATCCGCCTGCCTCTGCCTCCCGAGTGCTGGGATTAAAGGCGTGCGCCACCACCGCCCGGCTCATGCTTTCATTCTTTATGGCTGAGTAGAACCCCACTGTGGGTGTGTACCTCATTTTCACGGTGGATTCGTGTGCTGATGGACATCGCCAGAGCTTCCATAATTGAGTCACTGTGCTGCAGTAAGCATGGATTTTCGAGCCTCTGTGATATGCTAATCTAGGGCACTTTAGGTTTATCCCAGGAATGGTACTGCTGGGTCACATGACAGTTCCAGTTTTGCTGTTTTAAGGAACCATGACACTTATTTCCATAGTGGCTGTACCACTTCATGTTCTTACCAGCAGTGCACAGTGTTCCCTTTACCCTGAATCCTTTACAGTATTTATTGTCATTCGCGTGCGCAGTGTGTGTGTGTGTGTGTGTGTGTGTGCATCACAGGCGGGCAGTGCCCATGAAAGCCAGAAGAGGACATTGAATCCCCTGGAACTGGAGTTACAGGTGACCGTGAGCTGCCTGATGCGGGCCTTGGGAACAGAACCTGGCTCTTCTGCAAGAGCAGCAAGTACCCTCAGCCATCTCTCCAGCCCTAATTGGTCATTGTCTTAGCGTCTCATTTTGACTGAGAAAAGATGGAATCTCAATGTAGTTTTAATTTGCATTTCCTCAATGACTAACGATATTGAACATATTTTCCTGGTTTTCCATTTGGACTTCACCTTTTGAGAACTGTCTTTCATTTCACTAACCCATATATGTATTTTTCCATATTAATTTTCTGAATTTCTTATATAGTCTAGATATTACTCATGTCAAATGTGTAGCTGGCAGTTTTTCTCCACTGCATAAGCTGTGTCTTGGATCAGATGGCTGTTTCCCTTTTTTGTGCAGAAACTTTTGAAATGAATGTGATATGGCTTGTTAGTTTTTGGTCTTGTTTCCTGAGCTGTAGGAGTACTTTTTATTATTTTTAAAATGTATTTTAATTTTTTATGTGTATAGGTATTTTGCCTGCAGATGTGTCTGGGCCCACATGCATGCCATGCCTGTGAAGGCCAGAAGAGGGCACTGGAGCCTTTGGAACTAGAGTTACAGACTTTATCTACCACGTGGGTGCTGGGAACTGAATTCCAGTCCTCTGGAAGAGCAGCCAGTGCTCTTAACCGCTGAGCCATCTCTTCAGCCCCTCATCCCTGTTCCGTGAAGGATTTTGTCCATGTTGGTCTCTGACGGTTTCAGAACTTGAGATTTTTTGCTGAGGTCTCTGACCCACTTAGAGTTGACCTGGGTGGTCTGTGCACTAGATGAGAGGGGGACAAGGTCTCACTCTTTTCTCTGCTGACATCCCATTGACTCAGCATCCTTTGTTTAAGGCTTTCTTTTCTCTGAAGCACAGTTTTGGCATCTTTGTCAAAATTATTTTTGACTATATTGTAAGTCTAGTTATGGCTATTCTGTTCTTTTGATCTATGCCCTACCGTGCTGTTTTTGTTACTATGAGTCTGTAGTATAATTTGGAAATAGGTGTTTTAACAAGTAGGGTTTGGTACTGCTAGCATTGTTCTTTTTTGTTCAATATTACGTTTTCTGTGAATATCTTTAATTGTAAATGAGAAGTTTGCTAGGCTTTTTCTCAGCATGCTCCTGCTTGATACAAAGGAAAAATTTTGATTTCCATATGTTGGTTCTGTATCTTTTTTCTGCACTGGGCCTTGGACATCTGTGATTAGGTCATTGGCTTGATTTTTTTTTAATTTTAATATTTTTTTCAATTCAAATATTTCAATGTTCAAGTGGGGCTAGCTGAGAATAGGGTTGAAGGTTTGTTTCTTCTCTCTAGGGGAAAGTATCTCAGTGGCTAAACCTTAAGTTCATATTCCCAGTGCACCAAATATGATCTCCATTACCACCCCAAGAGTAGAAGCACCTGCAACTGATAGATGGACCTACTATGAGAGAAAAGCCATAGCCAATTAAAAATCACAGCCCACTCCAATTGCTTTGTCAGTGTAAAGGAGCGAAGGTTGTGTGCTATGTTACTAGTTGTTGAAGTTAAGAATGCAAACAGACTAACAGTTAGTGTGAGAGCTTCAGAAAACATAGAAAAAGATGAAGTCAATAAGGGAGTGTTATTGGGAAGGGAGGGGACAAGAAGGTAGTGCCATTGAAGGAATGATGGCAAGAGAAATATATAAAGAGTTGGAATATGGGCTGAAACAACCCCAATCCTTGGGAAGCTGTGTCTGGGAGACTCCAGTCCCAGGCCATCCTTCCTTTGGAAAGCAGGACAGAGCACTCCACAAAATTAAAATTAGATCTCTCTTCTGTGCTGATGCAGTGGCTGAAGACGGGCCCAGGCTGTGTATGTGGCAGGGCAGACTGTCCCTGTGGGATCGCTTGCAGGGGTGCCCAGGTGCAGAGTGTCTCCGTGTTAGCACTCGTATGCACACAGGTGCAGACAGTCTGTATGCAGTCCCTCCTGTGTGTCCAGGTGCAGGTGCCTCCGTGCAGTTACTCCTTGTGTGCAGGTGCAGAGTGCCGTTGTGTGGTGTCAGGCCTCCGCAGAGGTGCAGTCCCTGTGCCATCCCTTGCCTGAGTGCAGGTGCTGGTTGTTTCTATGCCATCTTGCTCTTCCTTCTCTGGCTATTCGGGTTGGCATCCTCCAAAGAGAACAGAACCTTTAGTGGCATTAAATGGCTTAGTGGCTTCTTGTGTTGATATGTGAGTGTTGTTTACCCCATTACCAAAGGAGGTGGCTTGTGGGCTATGTAGTGGGCATGGTAACAGGGCCTTTCAATCTCCAGGCACCAGGAAGAGCTATTGGCAAGCTTTCCACTGGCATGTGCCCTAGTGCCTTTAAACAGTTGTCGCTCAGCCCTCTTCTGGGGAATTGGAAAGTCTCACTCAAGTCTAAGATTGCACCCCTGTGGGACATAGCACTGCTTTGACTGCAGGTTTTCCTTTAGCTAGAGGTGATACGTGCACCAGCAACACCCTTCTTCCCTGAGTCCCAGAGAGGGCTGTTCACAGAGGGATCTTACCTCTGGAGTTGCCTGGCTACTGACCTAGTCAGGGTAATTTCCAAGTGGCTTCTTGCAGCTGCTCTGGTAAAATGCCAGAGAGAGGATTTTCCTGGCCCCTCTGGTACACAGACCCCAAAATTTCTGTCTGGTTGGACTGAAGAGCTGATCATGAGGCCAGCGTTGGTTGTGCTTTTAAATTCTCTGATTTGTTTTGTTGTTTTTCTTTTGGATTCTGCTTCTACTTCTGCTAGCTACCACGCAGCGCCCTCCTTCCTGTGTAAATTCTCCGCATTGATTAGGGTGCAGGTTTTCTGAGACTCCATTCTTAGCAAAGCCCCTGTCCTCCACTGTTGCCCTCTGCAGCTTTAAGAGTGGAGTCTGGGAGGGCTGCCAGAGGGATGCTGGGCTCTTTTGCCTGTTCTAATACCCTCCCTCCCTTCCTTCCTTCCTTCCTTCCTTCCTTCCTTCCTTCCTTCCTTCCTTCCTTCCTTCCTTCCTTCCTTCCTTTTTACTGAAACTGGTGTTGGTTTGGCATCAACTATCTCACTGTGAGAAAGCTACTCACAAAGCCTCCCTCGCTTATTCCCCAGACACTGAGTGCAAGGATGTGGGAATGTGTATTTTATTCTGTCTGATGACATTATAAATAAAAATATTTTCTTAACCTAATTTCCAAATTGCCCATAGAATACATATAGAGGTACATATGGGTTTCTATGTGTAGATATCATATTGGGCAGCTTTGATGAATATTTGTTACTTCTAATAGACTTCCAGTGGTATCCTCAAGACTTTCTATATAGATTGCATCATATGCAAATACAGGCAATGCTCTGAACACCTAAATGGTCTTTATGGGCATTGCTTTTCATTTTTAGCAATATTTTGTCTTTAATTCTGTTCTGCCTGCTACTAGTGTAGACCACTCCAGCCAGAGCTGCTACTTGCTACTGTTTCTAGCACTTTGGCTTCCAGTTTGTTGCTTTGAACAGAAAGCATATCTCTTCTATAGGGCATGTGGTTGAACCTTCTTTTTAAATATGGTATAATTACCCTTGCTTTGTTTATTGGATGCTTAATGCACTCAAGTTAAAATTTATTATTGGTGAGGTTGCATTTACTCCTGTTCTTTATTCGTTCTTTTTCTCCAGCCCATGGATTTTGTGTGTGTGTGTTAGTAGGTACAGGTGTTGGTATGGGCAGATGTGTGTGGGTGAGCTTGTACAAGTGCATACATGAACTGGAGACCAGAGTCAACATGAGGCACCTTCCTCAATTACTCTCCATCTTTATGCTTGGATCCAAGGTCTCTCTCTGAACCTAGATCTCACCAATTGGATAGATGGGTGGCCAGCAAGCCCCAGGGCTCCTCATGTCTCCGCCTCCCCCGGTCCTGGGCTTATAGAGTACACTACTGCAACAGGCTCAGCTCATGGATTTTTTTTTTAAATCCTATTTCTTTTTGCTTTTTTTTTTATACTAAGTAAATACTTTCTAGTGTAGCAGTTAAAAGTGGAAGCATAGGACTGCAAAGTTGGCTTAAAAGTTGTTGACATAGGTTGCTTTTGCAAAAGACCCATGTTAGATTCCTAGCACTGACGTGGAAACTCATAACTGTCTATAACTCCAGTTCCAGGGGATCCAACACCCTCTTCTAGCTTCTGCAGGCACTAGGCATACACACACATACATACATGCTGTTACTACATGTACTACACTGTACATACATATATACAGAGCACAGGCATACATGCAGGCAAAACACTTATACAAATGAAATAAATTTAAATATTTTTTTTAGAAGTCACAGTTACCTTGTGTAACTGCCAACATAAATCACCATTACATGTAATTCCTCTTCCATTTCAACTCAAGGAACTTCAGTTTATGTTTTTTATGATGTTAGTTCTGAACAGCTCTTCTGTTTTGTTTAACTGTGAAAACCATTATTTCATGTTAATTTACGAAAGATAACTTTGTTGGCTGTAACCCACCCACAACACTCTGAGCTGCCTTAGGGCTCCATTGCTTCTGATGAGAATCTGTTTGTTAATCTTATTGGTTTTCCCTTTTATCAGTGGGGGTTGGCCTTGAGGTGGTGACCCCTTTGGGGGTCGAATGACCCTTTCACACGGGTTGCACATCAAATACCCTGCACATCAGATATTTTTATCATGATCCGTAGCAGTAGCAAAATTACAGCTATGAAATAGCAATGAAATAATTTTCCGGTGGGGGCCACCACATCGTGAGGAACTGTATTAAAGGGTCACAGCATTAGGAAGGTTGAGAGCCTCTGCCTTATACACTGTTGCTTTCTTTCTGGGTTAAGAGTTTCATTTTGTGGTTAGTGTCCGTGTTTTTGCTACGTCCATTGAATCTGTCTTTGTTGTATTTGAGCTTGTTGAGTCTCAGATGGGGTGATTATTTTTCAAAAGATCTGTTAAATTTTTAACTGTTAGTTTTTTAACTTTTAAAATACTTTTTATTTTATCTTTTCATGTTGTGTGTATGCATCATGGTGCTTATGTTGAGGTCATGTGGAGGTCAGAGGTCAAGTTGAAGGAGTCAGTTCTCTTCGTTCACTATGTAGGTCCTGGGGATGGAGCTGCAGTGATCAGCTCGGCAGCTGGTGCCCTTACTTATGAATCCATCTCCCTATTCTATTCTCTCATTTTCCTGCCGTCTTTCCTTTCTTGTTTCTCCCATTGCCTGCATGGGGTGCGTACATGGGCCTTACTCTCCCATTGTATGCATGTAGTACATGCATGGCCTTCCCTCTCCCGTTGCCTGCATGGGCCTCACTCTGAGCCATTATTTCTTAGCCATTATTTCTTCTGTTTTTCAGGTTGCGTACTCTCTATTGATTTATGATTGAAGATTTTATAGTTTCTCCCAGCAGCGTAAATTTATTATTGAGCTACTCTCATGAAAAATTTTTATTTCATTTATTTTTAACCTCCGAATCTCAACTTTTAAAATAGTTCTGCATTTTTATTGTGCTAAACATTGCTATCAGAAATACTTAAAACATGGAGCATGAATTTTTACTTTAAAAACATGCTTGCAATTATTGATTTGGATTTTTGTTTCCTATGTACAACATTTGTACCTCCTCAAAGGCAATGGGAGGCTCGCTCTGGTCTTCACCTCGTGCAGCTCACACCTGCACACTTTATAATCAGTTTTCTGTGGACACTGTGTGTTTGGGGTCACGTGCTGTAGGTTCTCCGGGTGCCTGTCTTCTCTCCTAGAGCCTCCTGTTTATTTATGTAGTGCTCCCCCCCCCACACACACACACTGTAGTACTCTGTGATGTCACTTCTGAGCCTTTCAATCTTGAGCATGTGACTGCCTCCCAGACTGTCTTTTACCAGTTTGTGCTGGGTTCTTTCCTTAGCATCAGCTTGTAGGTGTTTTGCTCCAATTGGTAGCATGATAGTTTGTTAGTTTCCATTATCATAAACTAGATGCTGTAGGATTTTCACCACTTCTTGGACCTATGCCAAGCTTTTAGCAGACATACTGTTTAGTTTCAATACATTCTTTCTCTTCGCCACCAAAAGGATTGTGAAATTATTGGAAACTCTTCATTGCTCACCAACAAAATCTGCTTTTACCAACACTCGTCTGCGTGGCCCTTCCCACGCTTTGTTCCAGGTAAAGTCCCTCTCCTGAGCAGAAGCTCTGGCTGTTGAGGCTTGCCTCTCTGGTTCTAGCTTGACACCATTGTAGCAGAGCAAGGCTGTGTGATCCAGGCTTTCTTCCCTTGAAATGACACCCCTTTATATGCAAGGATAGGGCGGGACCATAACTCCTGGTCTTCTCAGCTGTCTTTGCTAGTATGAGATCTTTGCCTTAGAAGTAAACTTGGGCAGGGTGCTCTGGGCTAAGTGTCACAGTGAAGCTTCGGCCCTGGGAGTGAGGAAGAGAGTCCCAGGCTCTCTTGCTTGCCACTTTCTGCAACAGTGCTTCTGTGCTATTGTGACCGAAGTGGAGAAAATAAGAGATGCCAGCATCTTGCTTCTACTGGTAAAGTCATATTCTCAGACCAGGAGGGGTGAGTCAGTCCTACTTGGTCACACCTTCCTGCAGTAGAACTTTCATCACACGGAACCTCTGGTGCAGAAAGAGATACAAATGTATCATTTCTCCAACATCAGATTGTCACTTTTTTTTTTTTTGCTGAAATTTGGATAACATTGAATAGCTCTTTCTTCATATATACACCCTAAAATATTTCCCAAAGATTGTATGTATTATTATACAGATAATTTTTTCCCTCAATTAAATGATAAATGCTTTGGTATTAGTACTATCGAATGTAGCCCAGCAGAAGTGGAGTCCATTTAAAGGTGCAAATCATATTTTCCTTTGAGTAAAATCTCGAAGCATACTGCTGTCTCAAGTCCAGTCTGTGACCTAGGTGAGCAAGAACTTGCTAACTCTTGGCAGGAATTCTGTGGTCCAACATTCATTACCCTTCCAGAACCTTCTGAAATTCATCTACCCAGGCTGTCGTCTTGAGTTGCATTCTTTGGCATCCCATGACTTAGATCATTTCTAGTACCCTAAGATCTTACACATAAACTCAAACGACCTTGTAGAAGTTTATTTCCAGGCTGTATCCGCGTGAAGCAGATGGATTGATTTTGTCACAGGCATAATACATTGTTAATTTTGGAAATGGTTTTTGTAAAGAAAACAAGCTGGGTTATTTTCTTTTTAATTTTCAATTATGTGCAAGGATATATCAGTATAAAGAAATAAAATGGGCTTTGTAGAACTCAAAAGACAACATTGCCCTCTGGGATGGCCCAGGAGGTAACTGGAGTCAGAAAAGGGGTAGGCAGACAGAGCGTGGTAGTGAAATGTGGGAAGATACAGGAGGTCATCTCACAGTGAAATACTGGGACACACTCAGCCGTATCGGCCACTGTAGATACCCACCTGTTGGAGGGCAGAAAACCAGTGGTGGGTCCTTGGGCCAAGTCCAACAGAGGGTGCTTTTTGTTGCTATGTTTTAGGCCTTGACAACAGGCGTGGTCAGTCAACACCTGACATCTGCATCCCGAACATCATTAGGACCACAACTGAGTAGCTAGCGCGTCTTAAGTAGAAGTTGAAGTCTAGCTTTGTTGAGAAGGATGGATATGACAACAGAGACCCAGATAAAGAGAAAGAAATTCCCCCTAGAGAAGTGTTCCCCCAAAGCTTTATATTCTGTTGCCAATAGAACAGTAAAGTCGCTTTTACTTATCATTTCAACTGTAGAATCAAAGATGAAAGGAGAAGCCTGGAAGAAGCTGTGTTGGGAGAGGCCCAGGACTCATGTTCATTTTCCAATAGATTAGAGCAGAAAGTAGGAGGAGGTTAAAGCAAGGACTTGTCTGCTGAGGCGACTGGCAGGAAGACCAGGGACTTGTCAGAATGAGGAAGAATTATTTTCAGCCTCAGAAGCAGGAGTCCAATCACCTTCACAGACCCTTCTCGTGGTCAATTAGGCACTTGCTGGCAACAACGAGGTTGGTCGATTGATTGTATCCCACTGGGTTAAGCCTCACCTCTATCCATTTATAAAAGCTGAAGCAAGCCACAAAATAGCAGGGATGAAGGCAAAACTTGATCCACATTCTTACAAACTTGAAAGTTGTCCTGATAGAAAAAAATTACCTCAAAGCAAAAAATATTAGATTAAATTGATTATATAAAAGTGCAGGCTTGGGCTCAGTGGGTAAGAGCACTGGCTCCTCCTTGATCCAAAACAGAAAGCAGAGAGAACAGACTTTGGAAACCTCAAAGCCCACCCCAGTGATACACCTCCCCCCATAAGGCCACACCTCCTAATTATTTTTAATTAATTAATTACTTATTTAAATTTCATCTTACATTCCAACCAAAGTTATCCCTCTGCAAAAAGTGATAGTTTGACTTCTTCCTTTCCAATTTGTATCCCCTTGATCTCCCTTTGTGGTCTTATTGCTCTAGCAAGAACCTCAAGTACTATATTGAATAGATATAGAGAGAGTGAACAACCTTGCCTTGTTTCTGATTTCAGTGGAATTGCTTTGAATTTCTCTCCATTTAATTTGATTTTGGCTGTCGGCTTGTTGTAACTTGCTTTTATTAAGTTTAGATATGTTTCTTGTATCCCTGATCTCTCCAAGACCTTTATCATGAAGGGGTGTTGGATTTTGTCAAAGGCTTTTTCAGCATCTAGTGATATGGTCTTGTGTTTTTCTTCTTTCTGTTTGTTTATTACATTGACAGATTTCCATATATTGAACCAACCCTGCATCTCCGGGATGAAGCCTACTTGATTACAGTGGATGATTTTTTAAATATGTGTTTTTAGATTTGGTTTGCCAGTATTTTATTGAGCATTTTTGCATCCATGTTCATGAGGGAGATTAATTCTCTATCTTTGTTGTATTTTTTTTTGTGGTTTGGGTATCAGGGTAACTGAAGCCTCATAATACGGAGTTTGGCAGTGTTCCTTCTGTTTCTATCATGTGGAACAATTTGAGAAGTGTTGGTATTAGCTCTTCTTTGAAGTTCTGGTAGAATTCTGCACTGAAACCATCTGGTCCTGGGCTTTTTTTGGTTGGGAGACTTTTAATGACTGCTTCTATTTCCTTAGGGGTTATAGGTCTATTTAAATTGTTTATCTGGTCTTGATTTAATTTTGGTACATGATACCTATCCAGAAAATTGTTCATTTCTTTTAAATTTTTCAGTTTTGTGGAGTATAACCTGAATATTCTTTGTATTTCCTCAGTGTCTGCTGTTGTGTCCCTTCAAATTTTGTTAACTTGGATATTCTCTCTCTGCCTTTTAGTTAGTTTGAATAAGGGTTTGTCTATCTTGTTGATTTTCTTAAAGAACCAACTCTTCGTTTCATTGATTCTTTGTATTGTTCTCTTTGTTTCTATTTTATTGATTTCATCCCTCAATTTGATTATTTCTTGGCATCTACTCCTCCTGAGTGAGTCTGCTTCTTTTTGTTCTAGATCTTTAAGATGTTCTGTTAATTTGCTAGTATGGGATTTCTTCAATTTCTTTGTGTAGGCATTTAGTGCTATGAATTTTCCTCTTAGCACTGCTTCATAGTGTCCCATAAGTTTGGGAATGTTGTACATTCATTTTTACTGAATTCTAGAAAGTCTTTAATTTCTTTATTTCTTCCTTGATCCAGGGGTGATTCAGTTGGGCATTATTCAGTTTCCATGACTTTTTAGGCTTTCTGGAATTTGTATTGTTGTTGCAGTCTAACTTTAAGCCATAGTGATCTGATAAGGTACATTGGGTTATTCCAACTTTTCTGTATCTGTTGAGGTTTGCTTTGTTACTGAATATGTGGTCAGTTTTTGAGAAGGTTTCATGAGGTGCTGAGAAGAAGGTATATTCTTTTATGTTTGGATGAAATGTTCTATAGATGTCTGTTAAGTCCATATGAGTCATAATATCTGTTAGTTCCTTTATTTCTCTGTTAATTTTCTGTCTGGCAGACCTGTCCAGTGGTGAGAGTGGAGTATTGAAGTCTCCTACTATTAGTGTGTGGGGCTTGATGTATGATTTAAACTTTAGTGATGTCTCTTTTTCTAATGTGGGTGCTCTTGTATTTGGAGCATAGATGTTCAGAATTGAGATTTCCTCTTGATGGATTTTTCCTGTGACTAATATGAAATGTCCTTCTTTGTCTCTTTTGATTGATTTTAGTTTGAAGTCTGTTTTGTTGGATATTAAGATAGCTACACCAGCTTGTTTCTTAGGTCCATTTGATTGGAAAATCTTTTCCCAACCCCTTACTCTGAGATGATGTCTGCCTTTGTAGTTGAGCTGCATTTCTTGTGTGCAGCAGAAGGATGGATTCTGTTTTTGTATCCAGTCTGTTAGCCTGTGTCTTTTTATAGGCGAATTGAGTCCATTGATATTAGGGGTATTAATGACCAGTGATTGCTAGTTCCTGTTACTTTTGTTGTTATTGTATTGTGTGTGCATTTTCCCTCCTTTGGGATTTGCTGCTGTGGGATTATCTATTGCCTGTGTTTTTGTGGTGTAGCTTACTTCCTTGGGTTGGAGTTTTTCTTCTAGTACTTTGGGTATGGCTGAATTTGTGGATAGTTATTATTTAAATCTGGTTTTGGCATGGAATATCTTTTCTCCATCTATGATGGTTGAAAGTTTTGCTGGGTATATGGCAGTCTGGGCTGACATTTGTCATTTCTTGGTGTCTGTATAATGCTTGACCAGGGCCTTCTGGCTTTCAGAGTTTCCGTTGAGAAGTCAGGTGTGATTCTGATGGGTCTGCCTTTACACGTTACTTGGCCTTTTTCCTTTGCAGCTCTTGATATTCTTCCATTATTCTGTATGTTTAATGTTTTGATTATTATGTGATGAAGGGAGTTTTGGTTTAGTCTGTTTGGTGTTCTGTAAGCTTCTTGTACTTTGATTGGCATGTCCTTCTATAGGTTTGGACAGTTTTCTTCTATAATTTTGTTGAATATAGTTTCTGTGTCTTTGAGCAGGACTCTCCTTCTTCTAGTCCTATTATTCTTAGGGTCAGTCTTTTCATGGCGTCCTAAATTTTCAGTTAAGAATTTGTTGGATTTAGCTGATACGTGGTGGCGCATGCCTTTAATCTCAGCAACGGGGCAGAGGCAGGCGGATCTCTGTGGGCTCGAGACCAGCCTGGTCTACAAGAGCTAGTTCCAGGACAGGCTCCAAAGTTACAGAGAAACCCTGCATTGAAAAACAAAAAAAAAAAAAAAAGGAGTTATTAGATTTAACATTTTCTTTGACCAATCTCTTTCCTCAATCATATCTTCAACACCTGAGATTCTATCTTCCATTTCTTGTATTCTGTTGTTTATGCTTGCATCTGTAGTTCCTGGACATTTATGCAGATTTTCTATTTCCATAAATCCCTCATTTTGTGTTTTCTTTATTGCCTCTATTTCAGTTTTTAAGTCTTGATCTATTTTTGTTTGATTGCTTTTTCTTGGTTTTCTTTAAGGGATTTGTTGATATATTCCAATATTTTGTTTGTCTTTTCCTTCATTTATTTAAGGAAAATTTTCATTTTTCTCTTTAAGAGCCTCAATCATCTTCACAAAGTTATTTTAAAGGCCATTTTCTTCTGCTTCATCTACGTTGGGATGTTCAGGTCTTGCTGTTGTAGAACCACTAGTTTCTCCTGGTACTTATTTCTCTTCATGTTGTTGACTGTATTCTTACCTTGCTATCTACCCATCTCTTCCTCTAGTCAGTAAAGGTGGAGCCTGTGCTTCAGGGAATGCCTCTTCCTCCAATTGGTGAAATTGCTTCTCAGTGGCTCTGTTGATTGCTCTTACAGGAGCAGTCAGGGCAGAGCCTCAGGTGATTGCTCCTCCAGGGACCGGTAGGGACATGGCTCTGGTGATTGTTTCTCTATGTGCAGGCGGGTCTGTGGCTCCAGTGGTTGCTGATGCAGAGAGGTATCTCCTGCAGAGAATGGCACTGGATGCTGGCTGGGACACAGGTGCTCTTTCCCAAGAGAGACTTCTTAATATAGTCCTGGAAACTGCTGTTGTTGATGCTTCTGGGCCACTGTGGCTGCCGCCACACTCTTTCATTGATGCTTCCTGGCCAGGCCAGGGCGGCTGTCTGACACCCTCTCTCTCTGATGCTTCTGGGCCTGGCTAGGAATGCCACTGCTTCCACACACTCTCTCTCTCTCTGATTCTCCACATCTCCTAATTCTTTCTAAACAGTTCCACTAATTGCCCAACTATCCAAACATATGTGTGTGTTTATTTACACATATAATTATATATAATTAAAGAAAAGCATATTAAGTGATGTGACATTTTGTTTTGATGATTTAGCAAAGACAATACTACTCAGACCTGCAGGAATGTTTTAAGATAGGCTGATTTACATATCAGGAGAAGGAATCAAAACTGATGGAATCTTTCTAGAAAGTGAGTTGGTGACATGTCTCAGGAATTTTAAGAAAAACTTGCAATTTTCTATATAGTAGTACATTTTATTTCTGGAAATTTACTCTAAGAAATTAATACTGAAGATATAGCTTCAAATATATTTAATGACAAAATGAATAAAAAAGTTATTTGCAATAATAACTCTTTAGGAGAGAAGAAAAGCACACATAGAACCCTCATGACATGCTCACAGCTGCTTATGTTAGTATATGCTGGCGATTTTATCACTTTAATTATAACGCCTACACTTGTCTCCTTTGCATTGAGGTATTCATAATTTCACACTGATTTCCATGAGTTTTTTTATTACTGATGTATCACATTAATTGGTGGTGCATCTTTAAGACGGAAGTAGAGGATCTATGACATGTCCCTTCTGATTGACGTCAATGCACAGTCTTCTTTCTTCCCTCTCTGGTCTTCCCTATTCATCAGAGAGGACAACAAGTCTAACATTGCCACTCTCCATCCGTCCAGCAGCTGAAGAATGGTAGACTTGCTAAAACTTTCATCTTTATATGTCATGTGGAGAATCTTGAAATAAGACTGCCTTCAGGAAGATAAGAATAAATGTGCATTTCTCTGCTCCTTCCACTGGGGACATCTGTGAACTCTGGGTATTGTGTAGGAAATCTAAGGAGAATGAAAGGTGACAAAAAGGCAGCAGTTGGGACCTCACGGTCTGAGGAAGACTCTCTAGGGAGTTCCCACTTGTTTCTCTATCTCACACGTCTCCGAGTAGTTACTAGGGGAGCTGATGACCCAGAAACACCAGTGAGCACTCACATGTACATGTGTACACACATACACAAACACACACACACACATTAACACATACACATGCTCACATACCTCACAGATACACACAGGAACAAGCACATACATATATACACACAGTTACAAAACATATTCACATTCTCTCTCTCTCTTACACACACACACACACACACACACACACACACACACACACACACACCCTGAGCCTGTTTTCCTTAATTAAAGGTTAAGTCAAGGGACACCTGTCAAGACAGAAAAATTTTAGATAATACTGTTCTGTGTAGTCTAATTCCGCACAAAGAATTATGACACCATCCCTGCCCCATGCCAACAAAGGGCTAGACCTCTGCCTTCTGTGTCTATAGTGGATTTTCTAAAGTCTGTTACCAGGCTGAGTACCTCTTGTGGGAGACCTAGACATCTACTCCGCCTAGCAGCTCCTTCTCCCTCCTGCTGCAGGGTGTCAGGGACCTGGAGGATTTATACTCTAAGCCATCCTAGCAGAGATGATGCTGTACCCACTGCTGGGCTGGTAAGGATCAGATGAAGGGCTAGAACTCTTGCACTTGCCCAAAGAGAAGGAGGACCTGACCCAGCGTGACTTGAGAGTCAGTGGGGGCCAAGAAGGGCATCTGGGCTTTTACTTCTGCTTCTTAATAATAATTCATTTCTAGACCACAACAGGCCAGAAATCCAGAATTTTAAATAGGACCCAGAGACTCCAAATGTAGCATTAAAATGTAGGTATTCCAGTTGAAAATTACTCATTACTCTATGACCCAGAAAAATCTCAAATAGAATGGGAAAAAAAGGAGATACCAACACAGGGATCATAGAGATGCTGGAATGATTTGAAAAATCATTTTTTTATTTTTAGTTTATATTTGAGCATTTCTATCCCACATGCCAGTTTTTAAATAACTGGAAGCCACTTTCCAAATTATTACACAGAGGCTTATATTAATTATAAATACCTGACCAATAGTTCAGGCTTATTACTAACTAGCTCTTACATTTTAAGTTAACCCGTTTTCTTTATTTACACTCTGCCATGTGGTGGTACCTTTATTATCATGGTATGTTCATCTCCTGCTCCCTCTGTATCCACTGGTGACTTCTGACTCTGCCCTCTTCTTTTCATCATCCTTAGTTTGGTCACCCATCTATATTTCCTGCCTGGTTACTGACCAATCAGCATTTTATTAAGCCAATTTGAGTATAAAAGATTATTCTACAGCATTCGTGTATATGTGTGTGAGAGAGTGTGCATATATATATATATATATATATATATATATATACACACACACACACACACACACACACACACACACACATATGTACATGTGGGACCAGTAGCTGATTCTCCACCTTATTTTTGAGACAAGATCTCTCAGGTCCCTATGCTTGTATAGCAAGCACTTTTCCTCTGAGTTATCTCCCCATCCCTAAGATGCCTCAATGATAAAGGTGTTTCATGCAAAATCTGATAACCCAAGTTCAATCCCCCGGACCCACACAGTGGAAGGAGACAAAGTGAATTCCCTCCCACAAGTTGTCCTTTGACGTCCACACGCATGCACCACAGCACCTCCTCATACACACAATAAAGTAATGGGAGTCATTTAAAATTTAAATATTAAATGAGTACAGAGGAAAGAATCAGCGAGCTGGAAGAGGAGAGCAGACTAGCAAAGAGAACAGAGCTTCAGCAACCTGCAGAACTGCGACAAAGGACTCAATGCATGTGTGCTTATGTCCAGACATAAATGAGAAAGATGGCAAGGGTGAAAATGTAGTTGGAATAAAGATAAAAAGTCCCAAACTTGTCAAAAAGTCATAACTTACAGATTCAAAAAGTTGATCCTATCTACAAGGGGTAACTCAGAGAAATTCATGTACACACACATTGCAGAAAAAATGGAAACCTAAAAAAAAAGGAACACTCTTGAAAGCAGAAGAGAGAAACAATCACAGCAGATTTCTCATCAGAAGCCGGTGAAGGTCACAGGAAGTGGCTTGCCATTTCCCAACCATTAAAGAGCCATTAAACCAGAATTCTGTATGCAGCAAGGTGACATTTCAGTACATTCGCAGATGAAACAAAACGGAACATATTTCTCATTCACAGACTGAAATAGTAGCTGAGTAAAATTCCTGCCAGGCATGGTTGTGCACATCTGTAATCCTAGTAGTCTGGGAAGCTGAGGCAGGGGATTCATCAAAAAATTCAAGGTTAGCCTGGGCTACACAGTCAAACATTGTCTCAAAAACACCAAAACAAACAAAGAAAACAAATTGAAGAGGGCAGGAAGAAGAAGGGATGGGGGAAGGAAAAAAATGAGCAAGAAAAGAGGGAGCTGAGAGGTGGGCGAGAGGTGTGTGAGTGGCTAAGAGCTCATGAAGACGGCCTGGATTCAGTTTCCAGCACCTACACCTGAGGCTCACAACTGCTTCTAACTCCAGCTGCTGGGGTTGACATGCCCTTCTAGCTCCCAGGGCATAGCTCCGCTATGCACACCCAACACACAGATATACATAAATAAAAATTAAAATCTAAAAAAAGAAAAGAAGAGAAAAAAGTAAGAATAAAGAAAAAACATGCCTTAAACAGAAAGAGAAGAATAAAAGAAGAAATTTTGGAATATCAGTAAAGAAGAAATAACAAAGTTCCTAAATCATAGATAAAAGTATTCTCTAAGTCCTGTTTGACAGCTGGGGCAAGTGTTCTACCATCGTTCAGTGTGGCTTTAGGTGAACTTGTGGGGCTCACTCAGGACAGTCATACACAGGACAGGATAATGAGCTGTGAGAGAGGCCGGGTTTCTGTACTACACTTGAACTGGTGTACATGTGACACATGGATTGGCTTTGTACGGATACAAATAAACTATGTGTGCATTAAACCACAATACTAAGAACAGTAGCTCTGCAGTGATGTGCCCACGGGCACAGTAATTCATAGAAATGGTACTTTACAAAGTGCTGAAATAACCTGAAGGAAGGCAGTGAAGATAAACCCTATGAATAAAAAAATATAGTTTTAAAAAACTATTATTTATATTAATATATATTTTATATATATGTTTACATGCTATATATTTTACTTAATATTTATAGATTATTACATAGTATATTAAATATATTAAATATATAAATATATATATTTTAAATCCCTAGCCTAATTATTACAACAAACGTAAAAAGCATAAATTAGATCTTAACAAGGATCAAAACTCACCAAACTCTATGCTGCCTGCTCACTCCGAATATGACCATTGAGACAGTTTGTATTTTACAGAGATTAATGAAAGTGAGCAGGAGTGGTTGTATTAATTTCGTATGAAGTTGGCTTCAGAACAAAGATGTTCACCACAGATAAGGAGAGACAGTCAGTTGCAAGAGGCGCCAGTTCATGAGGGAAACACAGCAATCCTGTATATGCGTATGAAGCCCAAGATGCTGTGATATGAGCAGCTAGAAGAACTGGAAAGGAAATGATTGCAACCCAAGGTTTCAACTAGGAAATCTCAACACCCCTCTAACAACTGGTAGACCAACTGCACAGAGAGCCACAGAAGATGTAGAAAAACCAGCAGTGCTACCAGCCAGCCAGAACCAACCTGCATTTACAGGCTCAGTAATCACAGCACACATCCTTTTCAAAACAGACCCTATCCTGTGCCACAGAAGAAACTGCAACAGTTTCTAAATTGAAGTCATGCCAGGTATGGTGACTGATGCCTGTCATCCCAGCACTCAGTAGTCTGAATACCCAGATTCAAACTAATAAACAATAAGAGGGGAATTTCCAAACACTTGCAAACTAAACAGCACACTCCTTAATAACCCATAATAAAAGAGGAGCTCAGAAGCAAAATTTTAAAAATATGAAAATATCACATCAAAGTTTCTGCAAAGTGTTAAGAGAGAAATTAGTGACAGCAAATGCATATATTAGTATATCTAACATCATCTAGATATTAATATCTAACATGTTAACATATCTAATATATATTAGAAAGATCTAAGCTACTATCTCAAGAACCTAGAAAAAGAATAAGATAGACTGAAAAGAAGCAGAGAATAAAATAATAAGGACAAGAGCAGAAATCTCCAGGATTGAGAAAACAGAATTATAGAAAATACTGAGGAATAAAGAGCTGTTATATGAAATAATAAAATCCACAATATGTAGCTATCAAACAAAAATTATGAAAACATACATTGCTGACATCAGAAACAGACTAGGGCTATTTCTACTCACAGTAAAATTGGCCAATTCCTCAAAAAACTCAAAATATTATAGCTTGTCCTCTGTGTTTGAGACTTGGACTAACCCTATAGTTTCCCAAACAGAGAGAGACAACCCAATAAAAAGAAATCATACAACAGTGTCACTCATGAATGTAAACTCAGGAGTCTAATGAAATTAAGTGTTAGACTTTGGCAAAATAACAGTTTCTCGTGGTGACCAACTGGGCTTTGTTACAGGGAGCCAAGCTTGCTTAATATTAAAAATTCAATATAATTTCCCCTATTAGATTCATATAAAGAAGAAAAATAATATAGTTGCATCATCTGGTAGAGAAAAACATTTAAACTTTGACACATCTTAATGACTGAAAACTCTCATTTAGAGTTCAGTTTGGTGGCAAGGCCTGCAATCCTGGCTCCTTGGGAAGCTGCGGTAGAAGGATCCTAAGTTCAAGGCTCACTTAGGCTACAGAGTGGGTTTAAGTCTCAGTTATAATTGTGGCTCCCCATCAGTCACCAGGTAGCATAAGGAGTCTCTGACTCAAATATAAAAATGTGCTGGGAATATAGCCCAGAGGCAGAGTGTTTACCAAGGTGTGTGAAGCCCCAGGTTCAGCCCCCAGGGCCATAAAACAAAAGGTAAGCAAATGCAAGAGCAACAACTGGGATCCTCTTGTTTAAATAAGAACAGGGGCTAGAGAAGGCATGAGTAAAGAGCACTGGCTGCATTCACAGAGGATCCAGGTTCAGTTCTCAGCACCTATGTGGTTGCTCACAACCATCTGTCATGCCAATGTAAGGGTATTCAGTGCCTTCTTCTGGCCTCTGCAGGCACCAGACACACATACATACACGCAGGCAAACACTGACATAAAATAAAAGTAAATTAAAAAAAAAAACTAACAGTAGAGATGGCTGTGACTAACTTGACAAAGAATACCTCAAAATAAAATAAAGTACAGCCAATGTCATACTTAGTGAAAGACTATTTCTCTAGGAGCAGGTGTGTCAAGGATTTGTGATCTTATTATTCCCGTTGAGCATGGAGGTAGAAGTTGTGGTCAGCTCAGTAGTGAAGAAAATAAAATGAAATGATCATATAAATTAGACAGCAGGTAATCAAACAATTTTTATATCCCTGTGACAGGACTGTGTAGAAAATGCTGAAACATCTACAGAGACATCTTGGAACTGTAACTTACATCTGAGACTGCCTGCCGTGGGCTGACAAGTTCACTGCTGAGGTCGTCTATAGCCAAGATCCTGTCTCCAGGGAATACTTTCTCTCAATATCACGGTGTCAGGGATATTGTAGCACCTCAGGGGAGGCATTTGGGAGTCAGGCCATCTTAAGACGTGAGTTCAGCATTCTCTGATACATGAAAGTCACATGTGAAACTCACATGGACTTCTGCACACTTGCAGTGAGTGTGGCGATCCTGGGGCTAAAATGATGAATGATAATATTAGTTAGTCATACATTGCCTAATTATGGGCACATTCTGAGAACTGCGTGACTGGGCAATTTTTATCAGTTTTAACCTTGTCTTTGGGGATTACTGTCATACACAGAGATAGTCGTTAACCAATATGTCATTGTGTGCCATAGGATTGCGCAATTCCATAAAAATGTTAACTACTAGGCACACATTTAAGAAAATGTCCAAGCCAGGCGGTGGTAGCACATGCCTTTAATCCCAGCACTCGGGAGGCAGAGGCAGGCGGATCTCTGGGAGTTCGAGGCCAGCCTGGTCTACAAGAGCTAGTTCCGGGACAGGCACCAAAGCTACAGAGAAACTCTGTCTCGAAAAACCAAAAAAAAAGAAAAGAAAAGAAAAGAGAAAAGAAAATGTCCATGAGACCTGTGTTCTGAAAACAATGATGAAACAAGACAAAGATCTAACTCTGTAGAGAGTTAGTCCGTGTTTATGGTTGAGAGGCTGTGGTGTTTTACGAGCCTAAAGACACCGTTTACCTTTAAGGCTGTGGGTAGAGCGAAGGTGGAGATGCCAGCTCTCCTTAAATTATCTCAGGGAAATGTTCTTGTTGTCAAGGCTATTCTGAGGCATTGAGATATGGGTGCTCTGTCACCCAGTGACCATCTTCAGTGATGGGTGCTGAGTGCCAGGGCTCAGCGTTTGTCTCTGTCCCCTTGGGAAGACCAGAGTCTCTGGCTGGCTACAGTTCAGGTTATTGATGCCTATAGTTACTGCTGCACCTGCCGTAGATGAAGAAGAGAGAGAAAGATGGCCTGGCTCCCAACAGGAATCTATTCCTCACCTGAGCAGCTGAGGTGCTACAATATCCTGAGATGGTGTGACCAGGGAGAATGTCACCCTGTTGACAGGATCTCAGATAGAGACTACTTCAACAGTGAAGCCATTAACCCATGCCAAAGAGACTCAGCTGTAATCTAAGTCTCCACATTTCGCAACATTGTAGATTTGTTTTGAAGTCATTAGGATACAGCTCAAGGAAGCCCAGTCCTGATGCCCAACATTAACCAACTTTTGTCACTCATAGCTATTGCTAAGGCTGTAGTTCTGAAAAAGTAAATTAATTTCCCTTGTGTGGTAGCCAACTGAATATCACTCAGGCTCCTCACTAAGGTCAGCTGATTGGCTCTGAAAAGAATCTGTTGCTTCCATGGCTTTGTCCACACCATCCTCAAGCTGTGTTTTGTCCATCTTATTTCAGCCTGGAATTCAGAGGGAAAAATTACTGCTGTTCCTCAATATACATAAAGGGGGCAGCTGATATCAGTTTTCCACTACATGGACACACACACAAATATACAGATACACAGACACACACACATAGACTCACATAGACATACACACAGACATGTAGCACAGACAGACACACAGACACACATATATACAGAAGACACACAGACACACACACAGACACAGATACACACACATAGACTCAGACACACAGACACACACAGATACACACACATAGACTCAGACAGATACACACAAACATGCAGCACACATATACATACATATACACACAGACAGACACACACCACATATATGCACACAGACACACACAGATATACACACATACACATGCATACAGACACACAGGCACATACACAGACACGCAGATACGCACAAACACACGGCACATACACAGAAACAAACAAGCACACATACAGACAGACACATACACATAGACACACACCACATATATACACACAGATATACACATATACACATAGACATACACAGATATACACAAACACACAGCACACACACAGACACAGACAAACACATACACACAAACATACAGACACATACAGATACATAAACATACAGCACACACAGAAACGGACAAGCACACATACAGACAGACACACACAGAGACACACCACATATATACACACAGATACACATACAGATATACATACATACACACACAGACATACACACATACACAGATATATACAAATACATAGCACACAGACACAGACAAACACATACACACAGACACATAGACAGACACACAAACACAGTCTCACACAGAGACACACATATACACAAAAACATATAGAGACATACACATACAGACACATATACACACAGAGACAAACATACTTACAGACACACATACACCTTTTAACATGAGCATTAGTGTGCCTTCTTTCTCATCAATTTCATTTTTTCTTTTTTTTTAAATTGATTTTTATTGAGCTCTACAATTTCCTCTTCTCCCCTCCCTGCCTCTCACCTCCCCTTCAATCCTCCCCCAAGGTCCACATGCTCCCAATTTATTCAGGAGATCTTGTCTTTTTTCTACTTCCCATGTAGATTAGATCCATGTATGTCTCTCTTACTGTCTTTATTGTTGTCTAAGTTCTCTGGGATTGTGATTTGTAGGCTGGCTTTCTTTGCTTTATGTTTAAAAACCACCTATGAGTGAGTACATGTGATAATTGTCTTTCTGTGTCTGGGTACCTCACTCAAAATAATGTTTTCTAGCTCCATCCATTTTCCTGCAAAATTCAAGA